>NC_050594.1:3751118-4033618 GCF_013368585.1 Megalops cyprinoides | reverse complement strand
GAATAGAGAGGAAAGTGGGGTAGAAGGAGAGAGGTGGCACACAATAGGAGGAAAAGAGGTCACAGGAATTCAGAGGAGAGAAGAGGGAAGCTGTGAAGAATGGAATGGGATGTAGGGAAGGGGCTTCATGAATGAGGCTTTTGGAGATGCTAAGATTACCAAGCCAGCAGCAGGAAAGTGTCTTTATTTTAATTATCTCAATCTAGCATCTCCAGCTCTCCACTCGCATCAGCATTTTGGTTCACATGAGCAAATAATTCTGTAGAAAAAGTGTACCGACAGCACGCAAGCCATGTAGCAAATACCTCTTCTACCATGGCTAGCTACCTACTGTCACAGTGGAATTCAGCTTCTGTTTTGAGTACTGAAACATGATAAGGAATATTTTAACGTTACTTTCTAACTGTGAATACAACAAGAGAACAAACCATACCTGCTGAGCCAGTCAGAACTGACTATTAATCTGTGTTGTTGTGTAAATCCACTACCATTTGCTTGAATAAAAAAAAAGCAAAATAATTTACACACAGGAAAGAGCAGTGGTAAGAGGCTGTGTATAATTTCTGAACTGTATGAATTCTCAGTCATCCTCTCGTCTCACACTCTCTCAGGCTGCGAGCCCATCCCTCTGAAATACCTGCAGTGGAGCGACCCGGAGTCCATCGTGGCTGTGGTCTTCTCCTGCCTGGGCATCCTCGTCACCATGTTCGTCACCTTCATCTTTGTGCTGTACCGGGACACGCCCGTGGTCAAGTCCTCCAGCCGCGAGCTCTGCTACATCATCCTGGCGGGCATCTTCCTGGGCTACATCTGCCCCTTCACCCTCCTGGCCAGGCCCAGCGTGACCTCCTGCTACCTGCAGCGCCTCCTGGTGGGCCTCTCCTCCGCCATGTGCTACTCCGCCCTGGTGACCAAGACCAACCGGATCGCCCGGATTTTGGCGGGAAGCAAGAAGAAGATCTGCACCAGGAAGCCCCGCTTCATGAGCGCCTGGGCCCAGGTGGTGATCGCCTCTATCCTGATTGGCCTGCAGCTCACCCTGGAGGTGACCCTGATCGTGCTGGAGCCGCCCGAGCCTATCCGGGCGTACCCCAGCATCCGGGAGGTCTTCCTCATCTGCAACACTAGCAACGTCGGGGTGGTGGCACCACTGGGCTACAATGGCCTCCTCATCCTTAGCTGCACCTACTACGCCTTCAAGACGCGCAACGTGCCGGCCAACTTCAACGAGGCCAAGTACATCGCCTTCACCATGTACACCACCTGCATCATCTGGCTGGCCTTCGTGCCCATCTACTTCGGCAGCAACTACAAGATCATCACCACCTCCTTCTCCGTCAGCCTGAGCGTCACCGTGGCGCTGGGCTGCATGTTCACGCCGAAGATGTACATCATCATCGCCAAGCCCGAGCGCAACGTGCGCAGCGCCTTCACCACCTCCGACGTGGTGCGCATGCACGTCGGCGACGGCAAGATCACCTGCAGGACCAACGGCCTGCTCAACATGTTCCGCAGGAAGAAGAGCGCCCCCGGCAATGCCAGGTAAGCCCAGGTGATGCGGCACGGTGCCCGCCCTGAGGGAAAAGTAATATATGCAAAAACAGCCCAAAGCAAGTAATGAAAGAACACAGAAATGAAAAATATGGACATTTTTATAAATTCACGTAAAAAAAATAATATTTGTAAATATACACTGCTATATATTGAAAATATTTTTTTACATTTTTTGCCAATTTCATCATGCAGTTCTGTGCATATTCTGCACTATTCATGTTAACTGTTTATGTATTTTCACAGTATATGATAAAACATATGCACATAATAGCATGCATGAATGAGGCAACAGTTAATTCCTAGGTAAATTGCATATATTTCTGACACATTTAAGATTACTTAATCACATTTTGGATATATTATTTTTCCTAAGGGTTATTAGATTAGGAACATAGATCTCATTCATAGTTATTAAGAACATAGATATTATTGTATAACTTAATTAGAAATAACTTTTCATTTGTGCTGGTAATATCTTCCTAACTATTACCTTAAATGATCTGTGAATTATATTGACATTGTGATAAAGTAATACTCCATGAACTGTTTACTTATATATGTTGTGTCCTTTCCAAATATCCTCACAATTGTGATTTAAAATTTTGAAAACTGAAAGATTTAATCTTTTGAGTGTTTGAAATGGAAAGGAACAGACAGTGCATGACATAGAGTAACTTTACAAAACCAGTGGGTTTTGTATCTGTGAACTGAGAAAACAACTAATCAGCTACAGCTACAACAATCAATCAACAACTAATGGCTGAGAGAAGAGGAAAATGTAGCACTTAAAAGGCTGTGACATCATTACCTGAAGCTGAGAAGCTTTTTCTGTGTGTGCTTTCCCCTCTCTGCGTTCCTGTGGAGTAACGGTGGTCTTTATCTTGTCCATAGTTCTAATGGAAAGTCTGTGTCCTGGTCTGAAGCAGGTGGGAAACAGCCTCCACAGGGGGAACAAATGTGGAACAGGTTGTCTGTACATGTGAGGAGGCCGGAGGTGGGCTCCAATCAGACGGCTGTCATCAAACCCCTAACTGAAACCCAACAAAACACGAGCGTGCACTATTCAGACCTCACTGAGACCGGGCCCGGCACGGGCCTGCACTATTCCGACTTCACCGAAGCCCCGAGCAGCACGGACCTGTGCTACTCGGACCTGGCCGAGACGCAGGACGAGGCGGGCCTGTGCTTCTCGGACCCGCCCGACTCCCAGCCCGAGACCGAGCTGCTCTTTTCGGACTTCACCGACGCCCAGCACGACGCGTGCCTGAAGTATTCAGACGTCAGCCCCAAAGCGCTGTACGGGGGGGCGGTGGAGGGGGAGAAGGGCACCCGCCCCACCTACAGCAGGCCCGCCAGCCCCCCCGTGGTGGCCCGCCGGCCCGGCAGCGCCTCGTCCAAAGAGGGCGAGAGGCTGCTGGGGTTCTCGCAGGAGGTCTTCCAGAACAGCGTCCTCCCCCAGCAGGTCGTCATGGACCACCTCCAGGAGGTCGTGGACACCTTCGGCTCCGCCCTCCCGGACCTCCGGGACGTGATTCCCCTCCAGGGCCTGGGGGGCGGGGCCAAGAGCCCCCTCCAGCCCCGCCTCCTCCTGCCGCTGGGCCTCCCCATACAGGCCGGGCCCCTCGGCGACGAGCCCCTGACCCCCTCCGAGGAGTCCCGGGGTGGGGGGTTCAGCCTGGTGCACGGGTACGTGTTCGACAGCGCCCGTATCCACGGCGAGGAAGAGGAGGACGAGGATGAGGACGAGGAGGAGGAGGAGAGGGCCGGCTCCAAGCTGGGCCTGGACGACTCCCCCGCCATCATGCCCCCGACCCCCTTCAGAGACTCGCTGGGCTCGGGCGCCTTTGCCCCCAGCTCCCCCGTGTCCGAATCGGTGCTCTGCACACCGCCCAGCATGACCTACGCGGCTGTCATCCTGCGAGACTACAAGCAGAGTTCGTCCACGCTGTGAGGGGCGGGGCCTGCAAGGGCGGGGCCTGCGAGGGTGGAGCTGGCAGGACGGGGCAGCTGGGGGAGGCGCCGCCACCTCACTGAGTTTACAGTTCTGCTCGCCATTTGTTTTTGCCTCATTTCCACACCCATAAGCAATGGCAAAAAATAATAATAATTCCCAAAAGCGGTTGGAATGTCCGGTCGTCGTGATTCTTTTTCCGGGGCTACCGTCTGCCAGCCTTCTTTTGGTAAACTTTGAAATGATGAAGCAAAAAAAAAAAACAACAACAACAACAACAAAGAACAAAAAAAAAGGAAGAAGAAAAAAGTGGTTGTGTTTCCCGAGTGGATGTATGGATGTATGGTTTAAACAGACGTGGGTATGTTTGTGTTTGCATTTGCGTGAGAGAGAAGAAAGAGGAGAGCCGGCATTGTGATGATGGTTCTGAAGCCAAGCTCCTGGTCCGAGGGCCTGTGAGACAATCAAGTGCAGAACAAAAGCCCAAAGCTATCCTCTGTGTGTGTGAGAGAGGGACAAAAACAAACTGCGGAAAAGTACTGTGTCTTAGACAGCACTGATGTATGCACTGTACCGTACTGCTCCATGTGTGCTGTGGGGGGATGTTTAGATTTGCGCTGTAAGTAAATATTAGTCTTTGCCAAGAGACACTGCATTGAAAACTGCTGTCACTGCTATCAGTGTGACAAACCGCAATAAATGCAAGCGCATGCAGCGTAATGCTGCGTCGTCACAGAAATGAACCAATCACCTGTGTCCAAGGCATCCTGGGGGTCTATCAGAGCAAATTTCAGTTTCACCACACACTTACTGCTGACAAGTACATAACACCGGAGCTTAGCCCTTTCGCGCGTACGGTCAAACAGGTGTGATCATGCTAGAGTGGTCCCTACAGCGTACGGCCAAACCAGTGTGATTAGAACACTAGGTTAGAATGGGTATTTACAACTGACACAACAAAACAACATTCATTCTAAACCCACTGCTTTTTTAAATAAAAACATTCCAGAAATGCAAAATGATTATTTATTTTTCAATGCAGATTCACGTCAGTTGCAACATAAGCGGCATAACACAGTTCTGACTCCCAAATCGGAAAAATTCTAGCTAACGTTAGCTTTGTGGAAACAATGATTTAACTTTAGAAAGTATGAAAGCATTCAAGTATGCGTTGAAAAGTATGAGAAGCTAATGAAACGCTAATGAAAACATGTAATGTAACACGTGCGCTACATAGCATAAAATAAGTCATGCTGAGGGGCATTTGAAAATATTTTAGAACGTATGTGCAAAAGGGTTAAAAAGGGATGGAGAGCTGGGTTCTAGGTTTAAAGGACATGGTTTGGAATGCTTGGTCATGAGTACAGGTTCTCAATACATGTATGGCATTTTGGTTTTTTTAAAACACCTTATGTTTTTTTTCTGGGCAAAAAGTCCATAGGTATTTCAGAATGACCTCAGTGAAAGTGTTTAGTTGGCCATACCGTGCACATACTCAGTCAACGGCTTTCGCTAAGTTGCACTGTAAACGGTGCAGTGTGCGTGGTACATCCATACGCCTTTCCCTGGGTTTGCGTTCAGAAACACTGTAAGTGCCCTTGAATCGCTCTGTATACCAGTGCTGACACGTGGGACTGAGATCAAGGAGACAGAAATGTTAATTTGATCATTGCTTTTCAACCTGTTTTCCTCCGATTGGCTTGATTAGCAAGTGTTCCAACTAAGTGAGTAACCTGTGCCCACTGTGACTGCTCTGATTGCAATCTTCTTTTCTTTGCACCACATCAAAGTGTTTAAATAAGACAGAGATCAGCTCTGTAAAGTCAAATTAGTCAGTGCAAAGACAATGCTTAAATCAAGTTAAATGAATAAATCAGACGGTAATCCCACAGTATAACCCTCAATCTTTTAGGGCAAGAACCAGAGGGGTCACATATTCACCTGTGCAAAAACAATATAGACAGGATCAAATAGCAGGCGGTGTAGTGGTCCAGTTTACTTTTTTTACCATCAGGGCCAACTCCAATTTTTTGAGGATGCTTCTGAGACCGCCATCCGCTACCCCCGCCCTCCCCCCAACCCCTGCCTCTCGGTTTTAGATACTATGGTTCATCAGTTTTCTCTTTCCAAAACAGCTTGTATGCTAGCTTTCCGCTCACTCTCAAACAGTCTCCCTTACTGTGGCTGGCTAACTCACATAATGACAACAACATTAAGTGGTGCTATGCACATGTAGGCCGCACTAGTTTTTGATGGTGGAAGGGGAGCTGTTGTGGAGGTAGACACAACACAATATGCCACTTTTAGCTCATGAAAGATGAAAAAAAATAACGCAAGATCATGCTGGGGGAGGTAGTTACTTTTAGCCTATAACAGGCTAAAGGCCGTTTTTACATAGCTCATGGTTCATCGTAGTCATGGTTACGGTTGGTGTTGGGAGAGCTGATCCCAGGTCAGTTGTCAATGGCAGCCCAGTCTGTCATGCACTTTCAATCCAATTTATACACTATTCAATCATATTCAATCAAAAATAATTCTACCAACATAGAAAACAGCATTGCCCTGACAACAACATGAGCCACAGCATGGTTTATTTGCTTTGCAAACGGCCTTTGACAGAGAGACAGGTAGTGTTCTCAGCATTTATTGGTGGGTATTTATTGAATCAGCTGAGATTAAGCCCTGCTCTCCAGGTCAAGACAGCAGTGGTCCTATCCAGTATTCAAACCTATAACCTTCTGGTAATACGTCCCATTCTGTCACCAGTACTCCACGTTGTAAGTAGCCTATATGTGCTTGATTAAAAACGAGAGTGACTGTAAGGTGTATTACAATGGGGGAGAAGAATAACCTAAAACATTCTAAAAAGTGCCATTGTGATACAGGTAAACATGTATATTCAACAATTGTAATATTTTCCTCTTTCTTATGTTTCAGTATGATTGATTATACATTTTAAATGTTTGTATTCTGCCAGGTTTTTGTCATTTTTCAACAAAGATGCTATGTTTGTTAAAATGTTTCTGCCTGTACATTTAAAATATGATAGACGTATAATGGAGATTAAATTGTCTTAAGGGTATTTTGTGACAGTATATGTTTGCCTTGAATTTGGGTAACTTTTCAGATAAATATGAAAATCTGTATTAAAATCGTTTCAAGCGTTAGTTTTAAATTACCATCTATCAGCTTGTTACTTCTAAGGTGGTGCATTTAATAATACTTAGAATGATACTGAATGATTAATTTACAACTGTAAGAAATTAACTGAATCTAAGTTGGAACTTTAGCTGTTAGAATGTCATTGTCCAAAGTATAAATGCATAAATATAATGGATAATATTGTTGTTATTATTAATTGATATACATTTAGTCCATGTAGTTTATGCAGATTGAGACAAAAATATCCATAAAACAATAGGGAATAAGAGAGTCACCCGTTTAACATGGTCAGAGCTTCAATGGAAGGGAATTGTCATGTCTGGATAATTAATGCTGGTAAATAAACATTTTCTAATTTAAAAGAACGTGTCTTTGATTATAGTAGCATCTTACCACATTCCACTGACAAACTACCACTCTAAATGTGTGTGAATCCCCTACCGGGAACAGTCAGGATTGACCATAGATAGTTAAGTATATAAACGGACTTCAAAGTTTCACAATGTGTATATTTTTAACAAATGATCGGCGTGATGACCAGTGGCTAACATCCTCGCGGCTATCATAATTCTACATTACTCACTGAAGTTGGGTAGTTACCAATACACAAACAAAACAAAGCATTTTTTGCGCAACGTTTAAACGCAGTGTTCAAATGCATTAATTATACGAATGAAGCCCCATCCATAATTCCTCATAATATGACCTCATTATACTCTCAATCCCCACAGCCATTGCATTATACATATCTTTGTATCACCTCTACTGTACATGAGTTGCTACTGTATATGATTTACAGTTACAATTATAATTAATAATTACTTGCTTAACGCGTTTGTTCAGGATAGAAAAGGATATACTGTTACATTAATGACTCATCCAGGATCCATATCCCTTCTAATCACGTTTTCAGCTCCATGAAAATCATATTATATATAAACTATAAAAACCGGCTGCAATGATCAGTGGTTGGGGTTAACAGTCCTGGTTCTAGAGGACTGCAATCCAGAAGGTTCATTTTCCAGCCAAGCAATTAAGCGCTAAAGCTAATCGCTCCCATAATTTACGCCCCCCCCCCCCCTCCCTCCAGATCTAAGATTATTACTCGCTGAAAGAGATGTGGAAAACAAGCTGCGTTGTGGATTGACCTTAGAATGACATTATGAATGGCAAATCAGAACATGCTCCCAAAAAATCCCCAAACAGGAGACTGTTGGGTCACACTAATCGGGTCGTTTGGTGTTCTGCATTCTGAGAGAAAGCTAGTTTGGGTTTTTTATATGCAATACGCAACTATTACTGTAGGTGAAGCGAACTACATTTCTGGCGGCTAGTGTCTATGGTGGTGTGTGTAACAATCTAATCTATCTTAATTGGTCAGTTAGACAACCATTTCCTGCATTTAGTTACACCGTTATTTCCCAGCGCAGCGAGGTACTTTCCCGCTGCGATTTATGATTTCATCAAAAAGTAATATTTGTTGGATGAAGTAGGCAAATAAAGACCACAGGAGCAGAGACTGGAGCTAAAACAAATATACACGCTGGCCTTCCATCCAGGAATTGACAGCCCAGATTCAGTACCCTTCGGTCTCGTGTATGAGGCGCACTCAAGGTTTCTAATAATTTGACGGGGATCAGCGCGTCTGGACAAATGTGCCATTTCTGAGACTAACACCTGTGGTATCATTCGAGGCCAGACGACGAGTTCCGGGTCCGAAGGGAACATTAACGTGGGAGGCGTCTTTTAACCAGGAGTCCCGTGTCTGAGCAGGAGGCGGATCGTCGTCGCCTCGGGTCTTCTTGCCCGTCACTGTCATTGAGAAACTACCAACTTCATGTTGCTGAGAGTTTAGCTATGGCGGGCGTTTTGACAGCTGAGTGCAAGGAGTACTTGTTTAAAGTTTTGGTGATCGGAGAGGTAGGTGTGGGGAAGACCAGCATCATTAAACGGTACGTTCACCAGCTTTTCAACGACAACTACAGAGCAACTATCGGAGTTGACTTCTCCCTAAAAGTTATCAACTGGGACAGTACGACACTGGTGCGATTGCAACTATGGGACATAGCAGGTAAGCCATCAATCTGACGTGCTGAAGAGTATATTTATGTCCATCAAACGCTAATGCGCGTATTGTTTTACGTATTTTCAATCACTGATGATTAGTTTAAGGTTTACATTTTCCGATCAAATCGGAAATCGGTTGAACTCTCAGTGACGCTTCAAAAGTAAGTGGAACAAACACCACACAGACATGTAAAACTGAAGGTCCAGTTTAGCATGTTTACGGCGAACGACTAAACGTCAGAAACTGTTTTAAAACCGACATTTAAACTGAGGCTCTTTGTTTAATTTTGTAAGACAAAGCACACGAGTGATACTGAAGAGCGACCTGCGTTCCCCCCGGAGACACACTCCCATGCGCTCGAAGAGGAAGTGAAAGCGTTTCTGGCAGTGATCGCGCTCACAGATGCAGAGCTTTACTGTTAATTGTATTGTTAGGCTAAGCAGAAAAACAATATTCAAGAAGAGTATTATAGCAAATAGTATTATAATGGCGAACAGGGTGGTTTGGGCTGATTTGGTATGGTTAGGATTTGGTGCCACATACAACATCTGCTGGCACGCAAGGAAACAAGCTGGCACTTGTGCTCTGTTGTAATGTTACGAACCAGGTGTGCCAATATAAATACCTACAGGGCTGGTATGTACAATATGCTGTTGTTTGTTCCAGCTAATTAGCCTTGCATAATCTGTCTTAATAGCTAATTATTTAATAAAAATGCATTGTAGCGACATTTCAGTGTAATTCCATGTCATTGTTTAATTTGTATCCAAATTTTTTTCCCCCCACACACTGTGGAACAACTAAAAAGTTGTGGTTACAGACATTTGGGTGAGAAAAGCATTTTTACAGTTATTTGGGCTGGTATGTTATGTAATGAATTAGGTGAGCGTGGTATGGTCTTGGTTGACAGGAAATAGATAAGGTAGGCCTACATTTTTGGGTGTAGTAGACTGAGGTATTCTGCTCACATGAATCACTGACAGACAAGCACTTTGGCTTCTGCTAAACTGAAAACAAGCATTTAAAGGAGCAGCTCTCCAATATATTCAAGAGTGGCAGTAATTAAGGTGTGTCTTCACAGATCGCAGCTGTGTCTTCAAGGCGATATCTTCAGTAGAGGAGGGGTGGTGGCGGGGAGCAGTCTTTTAAACACTGGCAGCAGAGCAAATGTTCTTAAAACACTGAGACTACAGTTGGGTCAGTAGTGATATATATGACTGTGAGTAGGCCTCTACATCTTGCTCAATGCTCCGATAACATTACTCTCCATATGATCACATCCACAGTGAAAAAAGGCCCCAGGGGGTTTGATTGTACCTTATCATTCTTTCAGATTACCATTGCATGCTAGATCTAAGATATAGTATGTTGACGTTAAGATAGCACAATGTGTGAACTTCACTCAGGTGTCCTTGATGCCAGCTCCTGGTTTAACCTTTGACTTATGTGAAAACTATTTGATATAGTAAAATTCAGGCTTCTGTTTTTTCAGTTTGAGAGATGAACTTCAGGAAGAGGTATTTATGTTTTGGTGTCTTAGTGCTAGATCCAACCTCACTTTGCATTGTTTTTAACTCTGAGTGATGAATTTCAGGAAGAGATACTTATGGTATGTTTTGGTGTCTTGGTTAGGGTTAGGCACGCTAAACACATGCCAAGATTCTTCACTGAAGGCATAGAGTGTTTAGACTGAACTGAGGCCAGGGTACAGTCATGATAAAGGAGGGGGAAGAAGATATATCAATCACTCTTCAACCCGCTGGTGGATGCAGATGTCTGTAGAAGCCACACGTGTGTCCTGTCCCCCAAAGCCTCTCCTCCGCCCTATGGCATGACATTGTTCCAGCTACTTCAGCTGGTGCTCAAAACAGAACTGCGCCTAGGCAACCAGGAGCTGCCCGAGGGGCCAGAAAGGCCTCTGACAGATTCGGGACCGTGGGGAGAACGGGCACTGTGTCTGGCTGCGGGCTCCAACGCACGGAGTCCGGCGAGGGAGGCCAGAAATGCGTAGCGCGGCACACAGGTTTTAAGCGCTGACGGCGTGGGTGGGCTTCCCTTCACGACAGTGTCGAAAGCAGGGCCATTGTTTGCATAATGACGACTTGCGCGGGCTGCGGGTTTGAATGATAGTAATTTGGCCGTGATAGTAAAGTTGGTGCCGCCAGCCCTCTGGCCTGAATTAGAACCGCATTGTTAGGCCTGTCTTCGGGAGAGGAGATGATTACAGCTCCTGTGTGCCCCCGGCGCCGTGTGCCAAGGATATAGATGTCTTGGAGTCTCGGCTTTCCAATTGGCTCCCCTGCTGTGGGGTAGAATTGCGGCTTCACAGCACAAGAGAGGCGTTAAGAAGGCCATTATTTAGGGAAGGCTCAATATGGCTGTTACGCTCTCTTGCACTCTCTCACTCAGTAAAGAACGATCAGTCCCAGTGCTTAGGTCTACTTTATGGTTACTACTTTATACTTTTTTCTTTATACCTACCTATTGATCTATCTATCTGTCTATCTATCTATCTATCTATCTATCTATCTATCTGTCTATCTGTCTGTCTGTCTGTGTGTCTCTCTTTCTGTTAGTCTGTCTGTCTATCCATCTGTGTCAGTGGATGCCAGTTAATTATGAAAGGAAAGCTACATAAAGGTCTGTTTCAGTAAGAATCGCCCATCAGCAGTTAATTGCTTTTTCACACGTGGTTGCATTTCCCTTGTGTGCTTCCCATGAAATAATTTGAATCATAGCAATCACACAAAATTGCATTCAATAATGTTGATCCTAACTAAATTCCATGAGAGATGAAGGTGGGTAGTTTGGCAACAGTGTCCGTGTCTTACCGCTCCCAGACACCCCTGTAATTTGTAAGGCAGATGTGAGTTGTTTGGATGATGTCAGTGGAGGAGCACCTATCCTCCAATTGGTGACCACTTCACTGTGGTGCATTGTGGGACTTGTAGTGTGGAAAATCACCATTGGGAGTTAATCAGGGCATTGTCTTGCTTCAGCTGACCTGCACGAATGCAGAGGTCGTCGGGCTGAGACGAATGTATCAATTGGCAATTCCAAACAGGGCTGCATAAAGGGGAGAAAGAGTGAAGAAATAATTTCATCTGAAGTGGCCAGGAAGAGCCGCCACACTCGATGCAATCAGGTTAGACGGAATCGACTGCAGATAAGTGGCCCTTATTTAAACTGGTGCGCTTTAATCATGCAAAGCAGAACAGAAACAGGTTCAGGGTGATTATCAGATAAAGGTACACCTTCTATCTCTCTGCTGTAAATCATCAGCATCACACATACACACACACTCACACAGACACATGCACACACACTCACACAGACACATGCACACGCACGCACGCACGCACGCACACACTCACACAGACACATGCACACACACGCACGCACGCACACACACACTCACACAGACACATGCACACACACTCACACAGACACATGCACACACACGCACGCACGCACGCACACACACACTCACACAGACACATGCACACATGCACGCACACACACACACAGTCACACACACACACACACATACGTGCATGCTAACATACCTAAATACAATAATATGAAATTAATGACAAAAGAAGCACAATGGCGCAGTGCAGAAGTAAGTGGTAAGCACGCTGGGCCTTATTCCTCTCAAAGAGAGAAAGTGGCATTTTGGAAGGACAAAGAGAGAGACCTGTGCCAGGTGCACCAGCTGCCTTCGGTTGGTGCAGTGTCACCCACACCTCTCTCCACACGCTTCCAGGACAGGTGCGCCAGAGCTTGGCTGCCAAATCAGCGACTGTGGCACGTTCTCCTTTCAGCAGGAAAAGCAGGATTTTCGCATTTACAAACCTTTTGCCACAACCAGCAGAACTAGAACTTTCTGTGGCTGATGTTAAAGGCTGACTTTCGTAAATGCCTGTGTGTTCCGATCAGCGCGTTCAGTGAAGGCACTGCGATGAACGCATTTCCGAGGTGAGACAAGCTGACTCTTAAGGCTGATGTTTAAAACCAAAACAAGAAAAAAATGACCAACAGCGATATTCCAGTGTTTGATGTTTCTGCCATGGTATGATTTTTGACACATCCCCCGGCGCGTTGGCCCTGAGACACTGCGATGAAGTCATTTCGAACATCTGAAAAGGGCCGTCTCTCAAGCTCGACCTTAAAAAGACGGAACATCAATTTGGCCGCCAGGAAACAGGAAGCGAGCCAGCCCCCCTCCTGGCGTAATGAAAACTATTTAAACACTTTCATAAAAACTGTAAAAAATGAAACATGGCGCGACCCAGGGAAAAATGGCGACCGGCCTGTCTGGCCCGCTGTGTCCTGTCAGAAGTCAGAAGGGCTGAATGGCTTTGGAGAGTGGTGAGCTGAGATCATCTGAGAGGTGGAATAAATCTCCCTTTGAGGAAGTTGTTAAAATGTCATGATTGATAGGAGGCACATCTGCCTACACCCTGCAACTAAAACGTTGTATTTCTTGCTGATTGTATTTCTGGCTGATTGTAATTCTTGTTCTGCCGTGTGGACGGCAAAGACAGTGCATATATCTCTTTTACATCGGAGCCAGCCAGCATGGAGGTGGGGCTGATGCCTCTGAGTCAGCTCAGGATGCTGCAGCGGTCTAAGGAAGAGTTGGGAGTGTAGCAGATCCCAGCACTGTGACCAACCAACTTTAGGGCCATCAACTTGTCATGTGCCTGTAATGTCCAACTAAACGCTTTGCCTGGGTTCCCTCTTCAGATACCTACTGACGCCTTTCTTTGCAGAAACATGAATGTAAATGCTAAATGTATTGTAAAAAAAATAGTCACTGTTATTGTTCATTGGTTCATTGGTTTAGTGCTCGGCATGGCCAATCAAATGCAGTCTGCGGGTTGTTTTTCCCCAGAAGACCCCACAGGGTGACCCTTAGAATGTTTTAAGGAATGAAGAGGTATTTTCCACAGCCCACATCAGGGCCCGTTTGAGGATATGAAACGCTATAGATGGCATTGTTCTCTTTTTACTGTGTCCAATTCACAGTTCCTGTTTTGTTAGTGTTTATAATCATGATTGTGCAAATTGCACAATGATATTCACATTGGTTAGACGAGCCCGACTGTACTAGCTGTGTGAATTGGGTAAATGTGCATTAATGGAACAGAAACAGAAAGTCGGAGCACATGACAGTGGAGTGCAATAACGGGAACGATGCCCAGTCAGAGGTGCCGCATGGCACAACACATGTGTCCTCATTCCAGAATGCCCAGAGACTGCATTCTGGAATCCAGTCAACCCTGCTCTACGGCAACGATGATGTTGCTTTTGCTTTCTTATTTTTTATTTAAACAAGTCCATTCATGTGTGTGTCTGTGTGCGTGCATGTGTCTCTGGGTGTGATCGCTGAGAATGCTTTTGAACTGAGATTGCTTTGGAATCCCCCTTTGGAATTCCCCTTTGGAATCCCCCTTTGGAACGAGTTGCAGAAATATTTTGTGCTGTGGTTGCCTGCAAAAGGCACGCATCACAGTGAATCCTTTATCAGAGGTGATGTTGGTTAGGAAATAACAGCATGCGTGGAGACAGATGATGAGTGTTGGGGTTTCAGAGTGGGACAGCTGAATTACACGGCAGCAGTACAGTCGATGTCAGTCAGTTGAATTGTATTTCATACGGCGCCCCTGCAAAAAGTGTCATGGAGAACCTCACAGAACATGTTTCACGGAAACTGTGTAAATTACACTGGATTTAACATGCTGTAAATTAAAGTAGATTTAATGTGGTGTACTTTACACTGGGTTTAAGGAAAAGCGGTGATGCTTTAGCAACAAAAACAGACAGTAAAATTAAAAAGAAGCGGTAATAGTAATAATAATTGTTATTACTTTTGCATGAAAAATCCAAGGCAGGGGACTCAGTGTTAAAAAGACGTGTTGTCCATCTTGGTGTTTGCCCCTTTAAGGTCAGGAGCGGTTCGGGAACATGACCAGGGTGTACTACAAGGAGGCGGTGGGGGCGTTCATCGTGTTCGACGTGACGCGGGCCCCCACCTTTGAGGCGGTCGCCAAGTGGAAAGAGGACCTGGACAGCAAAGTGAAGCTGGCCAATGGCAGCCCAGTCCCCACCGTGCTGCTGGCCAACAAGTGCGACCAAAAGAACGGCGGTGACACGGACGACCCCGCCCTCATGGACAGCTTCTGCAAGGAGGCCGGCTTCCTGGGCTGGTTCGAAACTTCAGCCAAGGTGAGAGGTGCAGCGTAGTGGAAAAGGGCAGCCCTTGTAACTGAAAGGTTGCTGGTTCAATTCCACGCTGGGGAAATGCTATTGTACTCCTGGGGCAAGGTACTTAACCCCCGATCGCCTTGGTAAATATCTAGCTGTGTAAATGGATAACATGTGAAAGTATAACCTAGTTAAGTCGCTCTGGATAAGAACATTTGCTAAATGACAATGTCATGTAATCATGAGAGGCAACATTCTGCCGTCAAGGGTGTGTTGAAATGAAGGGTCAGAATGGCCTTTGCTGATGAGCACTATAATGGTGGGAAAAAAACAGGTCCTACGCCAGCCTCAGAATGGTGTAGACTCATTGTACTCAGTAACTTTTTAAGCTTATGTTTAGGACCATTTGTTGACCAGAATGCCTGGACAGCAAAATGTGTTTGTGAACTTTAAACCCATATTCACACAACCATCCCATAAAACTGTGTAAGAAACACAGATGATCTGATTTTTAATCGGCTTCAGCTGCAGACTGGAGTTTCAGAAAGGCTGAAATACTTAATGGCATTAGGGGTATTTCAGTGCTTTCTGGTGCTTTTAGAATGGTTCATTTATTACACTCAGTAAACTAACATATCTGGTTTGCACAAGAACAATCATGTGAAACATTACTGGGTGTTATTAACAGTCATGGTATCCATAAAACCAAATATAGTTTTGCAGCAAGGACAGCGGTTTACCAGTCTAGCATGTGACACGCTGTAGTTAAGTATGAAGTGATATAAGGTTGAAAGCCAATGTGCGTCTCACTCTAAAGGTCAGATGTAAATGGAAGTTGCGTCAGTGCCCTCTGTATGAGCACCTGCTTATGTGTGTAAGTGTGTGTTAGGTATGTGTGAGTGTGTGTGAGGTGTGTGAGGTGTATGTGAGTGTATGAGTGTGTATGAAGTGTGTGTAAGTGTGTGTGAGTGTGTATGAGGTGTGTATGAGGAGCGTGTGAGTGTGTGTAAGTGTGTGTGAGTATGTGTAAGTGTGTGAGTGTGTGTAAGTGTGTGTGAGTGTGTATGAGGTGTGTGAGAGCACCTATTTAAGCTGCATAGTGGTAAATTCCAGTTTCAGTGTTGCAGAAGTGGCAGTGTGGTGCTTCCTGTGGTTTTAAGATGACGAAACTCTGCCCTGCACAACAGTGGTTCTCAGACCCACACAATGTAAACTTAATAAGTTAGACTGTGAGAAGCATGAACAAAAGTCACTGTGACCGCTGTAACAAGGTTTACTCTGAGTCTGACCTGACTAATACATACTGACTACTATATACTAAGACACAAATTTAACAATATTAGGAATATATTATTAGATTAGATTTAGAATTTAGAATACTAGAAAATATAGTGTTAGTATTACAAAATACCTTCTCTGGAGACTTTAATATATGTATGTGTATAATACAGTGTAGTTCTGTGAATATATTACAGAAAATATAGCACAATGTGCAAAGCAATTCATACAATTGTATCTGTTGCAGTGATATCACATTATGCTAGTGGTTTAGATTTAAGAATATAATGGCAAATACTTTGAATAAAAGGAGCTGTAATTAATTATTTAATGGATAGCACAATCAAAAATTCAGTTCCCATGCATAATGATTGCAAAGCATTGAGTAGAACTGTGTTGAGCTGAATGAAACAAATTCTGATTCCTTATGATCAGTTACAACATCTGTGAGATTTAATCAGACACCCTTTATTACACTGCCCACAAACCTCATTATCGCACACAATGTGCCCTCGGTGTTTACCCCACAGACTACAGCACACAAAGGAGCGTGCGAGATCTGCCCATCCTCCCAGCATAACTCACACCTGACCCAGTTCCATCCTTTGCCCCAAATGTACCGGCAGATATGATGGTAGATGTTTCAAGGTCGTTCCTGGGAGAGGGTTAGATTTGATTTGAGTTACAAATTACAGATGATTAGAGGTTTCTTAAACAGTCACCCTGAGAGGACCGGTGTTTGGACAGCTCAGGATCGTATTTCAGAGGAGAGGTGATGATGCTGGATCGAAAGAAAGCCACAGGTCTCTCTGCGTACGCTCAGAGTGCTGTTCTGGGGAGTCACCTTTGAAGGTAAACACGTTCATTCTGTATGATCTGAGGGCACGTTTCCGCAGTGAACGTTTGCGTTCTCAGAGCCGGGCAGACTCACTCATCCACACAGATTCTGCATCTGGAAAAGTGGCTGAATAATAGGATGTGATGAGACCCAGAGGACGGCAGGGTTAGTCAGTGTGTCACGCTGTGTTTACCAACGCGGTGAACTGTGCCCATATCCTCCCAATCAATTGATCAAACACTTATTTCATATATCATCCTTTGCAACTAAATTCTCATAGGATGCTGTGCAGTACACTTTTTCCAGTAATAATAATAATAATTACTATCATAATGTTAATAAAAGCTGATAAAACCCTTGTGAAACTAAACTGGAGACTAAATCCACGTGTGAGGATTGCCATCTGTCGAATTCCTGGAAGAGCGAGGCGTCAATCACAGGTGCAGGTGAGAAAAAAGCACGGTAGCCACAGCAACAACCCCACAGAGCTCTCCCAGAATCCACTGATCAGAGACGCCTTGGGAGAGCTCCGTCCGGCAGCCTGTAACTCCGAAATAAAACTGTAAGCATCTCTGTTTGTTTGTTACTTACATAACTGGAAAGGGCGTGGTGGAAGGGGAGTACAGTTTAAGTTCGTTATTCAGAGTTAGGGATAGGCCACGTTGCCCTTAGATTAAATTAGGCTTTCAGCCATGCTATTCAGGAGGCCTCTCAAATGATGGAGAACTTAGGGAGTTGGGACTAAAGGTAATGAATATATATTAGGCCATCAAAGCAACGGGAACTTGGCAAGCAGCACTTGTCTGCAGAACTCCTGAAGAGTGAAAGGTAAAAGTCTCTTTCGATCTCATGAGTTTTACTGTGCACATCAGGCCCGTGGCACTCGGATGGGGTTGAGGCTCTGCAAACTTATGAAAAAAAGCTGTGCAAAAATTTGGTAAAAGACCTTGTTGGAACTCTAATATGGTCAGAGCAAGTGAAAAATATCTGTTGACAGCTGTGTGAAATGTCACTGTTTGGGTGGCAGAATGCACTGCGGGGAGAGTTTCCAGATCTCCTCATACAGTCGTTTATCATCGGCGTCTCCATTAACTGACGCCTTTGCAAGGACCTTCCCTTATAGCGTCCCCGCTGAGAAACTGCAGGGCAGGAGCACAAAGCCACAACAGCCCCATACATCTTTTAGGAACCTCAGTCAATTTCTGTAATACTGTTTTTGTGCCAATCTCAAATTGATTTGGTTTTGTTTGGGAACATTAGGAATGAAAATGACTCACACTTTCTGTGCAGAATCCTCAATTAGAACAACATAAAACACTCAGGGATACATATTATACCTTAAGAAGCGCTGCATAAACATTCATGTGTGCTTATAACAACTGATATAGACTGTCAAGCGACATCTCTGTGACATACTAACTCTAAATTTCATGGTAATATTGCTTATGATCTTATATCATGTCACACCATTGCTGTCATGTAACTCCTATGTAGGGCTCATAACTGAAATATTTTTTGGGGCTCACTTTTAAATTGTCTTCAGACAAGTCATTAATGAATTTAGATATTATAAACAATGTATTTTATGTACAAATATACAAATAACCAGCTGCCCAGAAGGTAATGGGTTGCTCATGTCATGTTGAGCCACTGGCAGTTCACTGCAGGTTACATGTCTGATTGGGGTTATTATAGTATGATTATGTAAAGGCAGGTTGAGGGATGACCTCCCTGAGTTGAAGAGTGCACTAAAAATCCACGTTCCCATTGTGTCCTCAGTTTGCCTGCTGTATTTTGGGGTGGGGGGGGGGGGCTGCCCAGCCGAGCTCCAGCCCCTCCCAGACTCCCCCCCCTTCCCCCATGCCACATCAAGGTCAAGAGCCTCCTTTCAAAAGGAATCACGCAGCGAGCGGGGAAGCGTTGCCAAAAACAGACTCCCCCGGAGCCCTGTCTGGTCCCGCTTCAAAACTCCTGCTGATGTCACCGCTGTCTTTGGCCCTGCTGTGGTGATCAAATCAGACATTCCGAAGTCCTCCAGACCAGAGAGATGGGAGAGGAGTGGGGGGTGGGGGGTGGGGGGTAGGCGGGGGTGTCCATAGAAAACAATGGGGGCCGCTCCTGAGGGGAACCTAGCACACTGTGGCCAGAGCTGACCCCTTACCCCTGACCCCTGACCCTGCTGACCTGTGTGTCTCTGTGACTGACTTTCAGGACAACATCAACGTGGAGGAGGCAGCCCACTTCCTGGTAGAGAGCATCCTGGGTAATGCCAAAGGGGCTCTCTGCGAGGAGAACAACGGCGACGGGGTCAAGCTGGACGAGGTTCCCCTGGTGGCTGAGAGCCAAACCCAGTGCTGCTAGCACTGGCAGTGGAAGGGCACGGGATCGAGGGTGGGGCTGTGACCCAGAGAGCTCTCCAGCGCCCCCTGTCCACCGGAGTCACCAACACCAGGACCGGCGACACCAGCCAAGGAGTGGCCCCCATCTTTCCTCAAAGCTGGTTGTCACTTTATGTCGCATATCTCAGAGGCACAGTGCTGTGGAGCGCCATCTAGTGGCTGGAAAGAGGACCGTAATGATGACTCAATGTGCAAGTCAACCATGCATGAAGTTACCTTCTCTGCCTCCAAACTGAATGGCTTAAATGGGAATACCAGCCACCTTTATGAATATATTCCTGCTGTCTTTTTTGCATTAGTGGGTGCTGTATTAGTGGGTCATACTTTCAGGCTAGCCCTTGGTACCTCTTTAGTTATTTGTTAGCTAGACATCCTGATCCAGGGTTACTTAAATAGCTTACATGTTTTGTAATATCTGTTTATACAGATGGATGTTTATTGTAACAGTGGTGGTGAGCTAAGTACCTTGCACAAGAGTACATTGGCAGTGACCCACTGGGGTAGTGCCCCACTAGGGACTTACTAAATTGCGTACTTCTTGTTACAAGCCCAAATGCTTAACCAGCAGTGAGTGTGCCAAACATCTCCTAATTTCCACTTTGGTCAAAGAGAATTCGAGAATTAATAGCCACCAGTATCTGCTATGTTTTTTTTTTTAACTGAGGCTTTTAATAATAGTTAATGGAATGAGAGCCGAGAGATCAAGCACAGCCTCTTCACTGTGGTCGTTTTGTAGGAAAGGTCAGCTGTAAGGCAAGCTAGCAGAGCAACCCAGCTTACCGTTCTGTTACACAGCAAGGGTTTCCAGTTTGAGCTGGTGGCTTTGAAGCTGACAGAACAACCCAGCTTACCGTTCTGTTACACAGCAAGGGTTTCCAGTTTGAGCTGGTGGCTTTGAAGCTGACAGAACATCCACACCCAGCCACTCTTTTGTGATGGTTGTGTGGAAAGGGCAAATGGTTTGGGGGGGGGGGGGGGGTGGGGGGGGGGGGGTGGGAGGGGGTTGAAGCAAGTCATCTCACTGCCATCTCACGCCCGGGGTGGTGTTTTCGTCCGGGGGCATCAGTGGGTCTCTGTTTGGACAGCCCGGACAGATCCAGGGGCTGTTTCCTTTCGAGAGGCGGCCTTAAGCAGACAGAAATAGCATACTTACATAAACAATCACAGTGAAGCCAGAGTCCATCATCCACCACTCCGACGAGACAGAAAAGAGGGGATTCGCCTAAACGCACCGCGGCGAATCGCCGTTCGGCGCTCGAGGAATTCCAAAAGAGACCGCTGCCTCGGAACAACAGCTGCGTCGACTGCGAGTGGCGGCGGAACATTTTCGGTTAAAAGTGTTTTGGTTGTGATGCATTCTTATGACGTGATTTTATATGGAATACATTCTTGCTGTGGAGTTGAGCAGTACACAGTGACAACCCTTGGCTGCACCTTTGCTTTCATCTTGGCTATTTTGTTTCAAATAATATTGAGTAGCTTCTCAGTATATGATGAGGTGGTTTTGCTGTTTTGACAGGTTTATAAAAGGAGTTCTGGTGTGAATTCTTTTGTTTTTTACCCAGCTGAGGTATCTCATCATATTTGTAGTTTGTGCAGTTCTACATTTTGTAGTTAAGTGTTCTCAGACCTCCTGATGTTTTAAGACCTCACATGACTGTCCATGACGGGTTTCTACGGGTCCACCCATATATTTACTATCGAGTCTAGTTGTGAACACTGGGAAAACCCGACATAAACACTGATTTCTCCACTCATCCCATCTACCACCACTGTAAGGGAGAAGCAATTCACGCCTGCTTGTCTGAGAGGTGGTGAGACCAACGTAGATTCAAGTTTTTAAGTTTTATCTTTTTTTGTAAACCTCCTTGGTTTGTCCTCTTCCAATTTTACTTCCTGATTTATGTTGCAATATGCTTCCTGAGCAGTAGGTGGCAGTTAAATAAAAAAGTGCAACACGTCCCCAGCTCTGGCTGATGTTGACAAGTCACTGGTTTTTCCCCTCTTTTTGTATAAATCATGTTACACTAATGGCCAGCTTTTCTGAAGAATGCCCAACACTTGAAGTTATTTGTGTGCTTGTGAAAGCAGCCTGGTTGGTGCTGTTCATAACAGGAAATCAGGAGTGAGGAGCTGAAAATTTGGCAACGAATGTGATCTGGCTCTTTTAACGGCTAACGTGTTGTCTTGGGAAACTCAGCGACAACCGATTTGTGAGGTGTTTCTTTCAGTACTTTTGTTCCTCGTGTTACTGTGGAAACAAATGAGCACCATACTGTACTTTCCTCCAGTCGTGCTCAAACCGCCATACCTCACAATACAGGATATATAATTCTGTTGCCACTAACTGCCACATCACAGCTGAAATATTGAACCCCTGCAAGGTAACGACAAGGCTAACCTAAGTCAGAGGGAATCTGGTTGGTGCACATCCTGGCCCGGCTGCAAACTCTCCCGTCCTGTCCAGTGAAACAGAGACCAGTTTTGTTCTGACGGGAAATGACTCTTGAAAAACAATCTTCGTAGCTTTCCTACTTCCTGTTGTGGGGGTTTCAAGGGGGTGCCCAGTCAACATGAAATAACGTTCTCGGAACAACTGTAAAAACCTTAAAAGAAAAGACACAAATATCAGAGAATGCTTACTTGAGAATGCTGGCTGGTGTCAGTTTTAAGGTTTATAAGTGGTAGTTCATTCATTGTATTCAAAGATCTGTGAAGGACAGCAATTGACAGAGTACAGATGTGTGTAGTAAGGGATGGAGGTTCCACAGCTGAGCATGTGTGCTCCATAGACCTCCTCTACTTTAATATGCAGGCTTCATTTCATCGTATTTCATTCTGAGAGCGTTCTGTTCTGGTGCTTTGTCATTTGCAGGTACTGTAGGGTGGTGGTATTGACTGGCAGTAAAAACACTGGTAGTTGGGAAGACACCTGGAGCTGATCTGATTTTGTATTTTCCGTTCATGTTTAACTGCTTTTGAAATATATCATCCTGCTTCAATCACAAGGGAGATACGGAGAAAGTGAATCCTGGGATACTGAGTGGATACCGAAAACGTGTTTAGTGTACCATAAAAGTTGTACGTACAGTCTGTACTTTCTTTGAAAAGAAATCATGACATGCAATGTACAGTGTGTTTTTGACTAAACATGGATTAAATATATTAAGCTCCCTGAAAATGCACAGTACTGTGGCATCTGTGTTATTTTATAGGAACATATTTATGAAAAGATAAACCCTTTTGAGAGTAGACCAATACTGTATGTGTCAGAGGACATGCACTGATGCACTGTGATATCTATATTACGCATTAATAAAGGCTTACAAATCTGAGCCAGGGTGGAACATTATACAGATGTTGTCATTTTTTACCCGTCTCATTAGACTGACTGTTTAACTAACAGAAGAAAACACGGCAGAGAAAATAATGCTCCAATGTGAGCACCAGGGGGTGATTAATATTTTGCTCTGATGTGCTGGGTGCCTCAGTTTGTTCGCTGTCCTGCCATTTGGTGTGTTTTATAGAGTCACGGTGTGATTTGCTGGCATTAGTGATGTGACTGCGCTGTGGGTGCGGAGCTGCTATTCCGCTGTTTTATGATAATCTGGGCCTCTCCTTTCGCAGGGACTCGGATGTGACAAGAGGAAGCTGTTTTCAATAAAAAAGCGAACCATTTATGTGTGAACTGCATTAACGGTTGGTGCAACTTGCACAGTGTTCTGCCCTGGTGCATCATTCAAGGAGTCATACCGCATGTACAAAACAAGGAGGCACGCCACTCCGAGATGTGCTGTGGTCATGCAATAGTCTGAGTGGAACATTGTGTTAAGAATATTTATAAGATATTCTGCAGCACATTAGTGATAGTCCTGTATGTGTTGCTTGACCTTGAATGACAAGTTCCTTGATCCTGTACCAATAATGCATTTGGATACTTGTGTCATAAACCCTCATCACACAATCTATCATTTCCTTAAAACTAAAAGACGCCCCATTTTGAAATCATCAAGATTGTCCCATCATGTCTGTAGAACCTCATACTAAAAATAAGGGAAATGCAATACGGTATTTTTGGGGTATGATGCCATACACTGTTGAACAGCTTATATGCATGAATTCTGAGCAAATCACAGTGGTCAGTCACATGTTGGGGAATGTGTAGAGCTTTAGTATTTTCCTGGATTGCGTCTGTTACATTTACTGCAGTTAAAATGTTACAATGTCTGAAAACAGGGATTGGGCAAAACAAAAAGTGTCCAACCATACCTTCTTCAATGGGCTGGCCAAATGTAGAGAGAATGGCCCAAGTCTCAGACAACACGTTACAAGATGAAGATATGAGCCAAAACTCGTCCTGGAGTGTTACTGCGCGTCTCACCTCTCAGAAACACACAGACATCAATCATTCATTGCGTCATGCAGTTTTCGGTATCATACTTTATAACTGCTGTCATTCTCTGACCAATGGATCTGACACACGCCAGCCACTGCCTGCAGCCTTCTGTCATCCTGACATTCTTATATATATATATATATATATATATATATATGTATGTATGGCAGAAATTGTCTTGTCTTTTCTTTCCAGTTTACTTTATCTGACAACTTACTGTTCAGTAGTATGGAAATGGAGGACAGAGAAACATCTAGAACAAAATCCCATATGTTCACAAAAATGCGCTGTACGAAAAACCACTATCCGTAATTATAACTGTAATACATTTCCCTGCCTCTCTATTAAAATCTAGAATTAGCTCATCGAGCTGCAGTGCCAAGCTGTGACCCGAGACCCAGTCACCTGACGGCAGGCGGTCGCAGCGATCCCGGCCCCCGGCTTCGCCGTCAGCAGTCTCGGGCGGCGGGATTTTGTAATAAATACCCTGGCAGTCCCCGGAGCCGGTGCTTATTTCCCCGCTAATCCACTGGTGCGATCTGCGGGCCAATAAACAGCTGCGCGCTGCGCTGCTTATCGCTGCGCTGCTTATCCGAGCGAGTCGCTCGCCGGGAGGCGCCCGGAAAGCCTGCTTCCAGACTCCGAGCTAATGCCCCGTCCGTATTTCACAAGCGAACTCACACTCTGTTACAGTCATTCATTCCTGCTAATTAGTCTGTGGTGGAATGTTGATTCCGTGTTTATTTGAGGCCTGAAGAGCTGCCTTTTGACGCATGTTAACCTGTAGTGCGCACCGGGCATATACTCATGCATCTCATTTCTTCTGTTGTGACACCAAAGACTGAAAGGAGCGTCAACGCTGGTCAGCCTCTGTTTAGATTATTGATATAATACGCGTTTACAAATGAATTTGCTAACTTTTTACCTCCTTTTTATGGCATGATCGCAAACTCTGCCTCATTTATATGCCCAAGATGCCTTGCAGTACTGCAACATTTTCTGGATGTAGGCTATTGCAAATAATAATAATAATAATAATAATAATAATAATAATAATAGTAATGGAACAAGACTATAACATTTACCAGTACCTGTTTTTTTGGATTTTGCTTAACAATGTCCTCAATACTGTACATCATTGCATATTTCAGCGATGACTGCCTGACAGTCCTGTAAAACCAGTGACAAATGTTCCTTTGCTTAATTTGTCCAATTAGTTAATTACCTGTACAAAATTTCCACTTTTACTCTTCCCAAAATATACTGCAGTGAGTTATTTCCTGAATATAGGGCAAAAGTGTAATTTTCAGCTGCAATTTATCATTAGCATAAAGTGAAAAAAAAATGTCGACGTGATTAAATAATTGGGCTAATTAAGTCTTTAAGAGCCAAGGAGCAAAAACCAGCAAACACAACAGCCCATGTGGCTGTGGAAGTGACGAGCGTTTGAGTTGGGGCCTGAATAAGATGCAGGTGGAGCTGAAAATGTTGCGTTCAGACCTGTATCCCTTCTCACAGAGCCACAGTGTCTCATCCCCTGGCATGAGATAACAAGTCCACTGGAGCCTTTAAGGGGACCCGCACAGCTGTGAGCAGCCTCCCACACTCCAGCCTGTCTGAAGACTGGGAAGGCTTAGTCAGGCTGAGAGCCACCTTAAGACAGCTTAAAGAGAGGGTTCCCGATTAGTGTGATCAGAGGATCGGTCTGACTCCGACACGACGGAGAAAATTAGCAGCACTTGGTGGCAGCCAGATTCAACAGACTCTTCTGTTCCTTGAATTTTAATGTCAGCCAACAGTGTGTAATGGCTGTTTCAGGCATAAAGGAGTAAAACAGTGTGTTACTCCTTTAAGCTCTTCAAGGCATTGAAGGTGCTATTAAAATTTATTACAGTAAAAGCGTTTATATTGTTATTTTGTAATCCTACTGTGTACAGTAAAATTTTCACATAATGGCCTAGCAATTACTTTCTTTAATAAAGACATTATGCTGAATGCAGCAATTTTACTATATAAAATGATATGGTTATTCGAAATGGTTCAGATATATAACTTTGCTGAGAAACCAGGAGAGCTTGTTTATTTCAATGTTGCATGTTCAGTATATATTCATCATCAGTGTTAAAAAAATTGTTAACCTAACTTAGATATCAGGAGACACTGGGGGTGGGGGGCTGCACGACACCCCCCCCCCCCCCCCCCCCGCTCCCCTGTGCTCTCCGATGTTCAGCGCGACGGAGGAGATATCCAGGACATCGGGAGCACGGCCGAGCCGACTGGATTGAAAAGATACTGCGTAGGTAAGTAGAAAATAACTCACGGCTTGACCCAGTTCAGGGACGCCCTCTGGGGGAAAGTGCTGAAACTGTAACGCGCTGGTTTCCCCACAGAGAACTGTGCTAGATTCGCCCGTGCCTGCTCCATGCCCCTTTCCACCGAAATCTCCAGGAAGGGGCCCTACAGGTGCCACTGATGGGTCTCACGCAGGCACACAGGGTTACTGTGTAGGGTGTTGTGGGTAGGGTGTCGAATTTCTGCCCGTGGGAGTTGTGATAATCTGTATGTTTCCAAATATCCGCTGTTATTGGGGCAGGGGGCCTGCGGCTGGTGAGTGAATCGCAACCCACTTTCCAGTTTTGCCAATGCCCACTCACAGCGATGTAGCCGCTGGCTGCTGTGGTGCGATTCCTTTCCTTTCCACAATGCGCAAGCGTGCCGCACTGGGGGCACCAATGCATGCACCACCCGGGATTCAAGCCCACAACCTCCCGGTTTCAAGTCCACTTTCCTGAGCATGGTGTCACACTGGTGAAGAGCTAATTGTTTATGAGTTCCTTAAAGGCCATCAATGAGAAGTGGGCAGCAGTGATGTTGAGTGCACCACAGAAACTGAATGTATCTGCTGGAGTGTAACTGTTCTGTATCAGAGTGAGATCACCTCTCATGTCTGTACCTCCTGTCTCACCCAGCGGGGACACACCTGGTCATGTGACCAGTCCTTCCTGTGGTATTGTACGAAACAGGCTTGAGTGCTGAACAGAACCTTGCACCACACGTTTCAGACCAGAACACACCTGCGAGGACCTGCCTGGGCGTTTGGGTCGGGCCGGCTGTGGCGTGTACGCACAAACAGGCCTCAGATCAGTTCTGAAATTGCATTTCCCATCTCAGGTGTTCATAATGGACGGACATTAGGAGGTTAGAGTTCAAACGGGGTGCGGGACAGAGCCCAATAAATCAAAGCACAGCCTGGGCTCGGAGGCGCGTAGGCACACGTTCGGACACTGGAAATTGCATCTCTATATTTGCACACAAAAAATAAATGAAGCGATTGGATTTTGCGCAGGCGGGACCCAGATGCCGGCTCATATAAGCCCCCCAACCAGGTTCTGCTCTGATGTATGGGGCTCTGTCCCGCACAGCGCCAAACCCTAATATTGCCATGTCTGCCTGTAATGAACATCTGAGATGGAAAATTAGAGTAAAGAGCGCCCTCTAGAGGCCATAAATCTCATTTCCACTTCACCCAGCCTAATTTCCTCAGACGTCCCCCATTCATATGTTGTCCCATTAGCAGACTGTTTTATTGCACAGCTGGTCCTGTTTTAACCCTCTGTCTCCTGTTATATGCATAATCCAGTTTGTTATATGCACACTCCAGTCTGTTATGAACATTATTTCATGCAACTCATGAGCGCACACAGTTATCAGGAGTGGACTGCAATAACCATCGCCCTGCATTCTGTGAGAGAAGGCTACAGGGCAGTGTGACTGCCTGTATTGTTTGTAAGTTTGTGTAGGGATGCATTTATTAATTAGATCCACAACGAAACAGTACTTTTTCTCATCAAGGTCAGTTGAACCTCCAGTCCAGGTGTGGGTGAGAGACATGGCTGGAATGCACTTTCACCACCTGTTACCTCTGGCCATTATCTTAATTTCCCACCCTTTTTCTGCTGGCTTTTTATCACCCAGCTGACATGAGCACTGTGGCACAGCGCACTAAATCCCACTTTGCCTTAGCGGGTCGAGCCCCTGTCCTGTGACAGGTGGCCAGGTGATCACAGCATTTACACCCAGCAATTTCACACATTTATGATGTCTCACTTTAGCTGCTTGAGCTGGAATTTTGCTGGAAGATAATGCATTCACAGTGAGATGGAGGGTCTTCCTGTGTGAAGCTCTGGCTCCAACGCTGCCTCTCACCTCAGATAATGCTGTGTATTTCTCAGCACTGACTCACAGTAGGCAGAACCAGCGTCCCCCTCATCACAACACGCACACACACACACACACACATACAGGCACAGGCACACACACATACACATACACACATACAGGCACAGGCACACACACATACACATACACACATACAGACACAGTCACACACACACACACACACACACACACACACACACACATACAGGCACAGGCACACACACATACACACACTAACAAGCATACACACACACACACACACACACACATACACACACTAACAAGCATACACACACACACACAGGCGCACACACTCACACTCACACACTCACATGTGTTCACACTCACAGTTCCAACCAGGAAACCAGGAAGGAGACATAGTCCCCTGAGAGTTTTCCTATTTTTGTCACGTTAGTGTAATATGTGTCCATTAATTAGATAGTTATATCCGGAATGAGGTTTTCCCCAGGGGCGTCTCCTCCTATGGCCTTTATCTCCCTGTCTAATGACTGCCATCATAGGCCAGCAGAGGGACTGTCTCAGAGGAGTCAAGTTCATGTGTCACGTTCCACTCCGAACAGAGAACAGGGCAGAGGCTTATAAATTATACTTCATCCTATTCACAAGTGGCTCTCTCACTCTTCTCCCCTTTCTCTTTGAACTCAACGCAGGTGCGTAGCATAAAAACACCTCTCTCTTTCATCTCTCAGGTAATCCTTCTTTGGTCGTTCATCCACTGAATTGCCCAGATCTACGTGCTGAAACATCAGAAGTGAGCGTGTGAGCGTCAGAGCTGATAATCCGCTGTGTGAAAATCCTGAGGATGGTGGGGCTGTTGGGCTGTTTTGGTCAGAGAGAGACCGATGGTCACCACAGCTCTGTAATACCTCTGCTACACAGGGTAGGGGTGCACAGATGTGTGTGTCTGCACTTTCAGCGCGTCCACAGGATGCTTGAAAAACTCACTGTTGTAAAAAGCTGAGACTTTATTACCTTTGTTCTATGCAGTAGCAGAAGGGGACAGCTAATCCTTGGTTCCGCTTTGATTAATGTGCAGTGTGTGGTGTAATGTACTGAGTCCTGGTTTCTCGGCAGAATCCCTGCTGCGCTCCCATTGGTAGGCGTCCTCCTCGGTCACGTCCTCATTGGACAGTGTTCCAAAGCACATCCACTGCAGATCTGAAGATAGGGAACAGCGTGTTCACACACTCACACACACACACACATAGGGACCGGGCAGCAGGCAGGTCCACACACACACACACACACACACACACACATAGTCACCAGGCAAGTCCACACATGCGCACACACACACAGCCTGAAGTACTAAGTGTCCCCAACAAACAAGGGATACACACACACAAATACACACACGTAACTAGGTTCACCAGCCTGATAACCTGACTCAGTGCTGTTGTTGTAGCTGTTCCCTGTGATATCGTAAGCCAAACAGGTTGGTGTGCACACCGTGTGAACTTGTGAACTCATCCATCATCCTTTCTTTCATCTGTCATCGCTCTCGCCCCACCTCCCCCTCCCCCATCTCTGCCTCTGCCTCCTCCCTGTCCCCTCACCCTCTCGGTCACAGACTCGCTGATGTCCTCGTCCTCGAGCAGGAAGTCCGTCCAGCTGAGACCCGCCTCTCTCCACAGCGCAGCCGCCTCCGCATGGCTCTGAGGGACAGAAACGCACACCCACACAAACGCTGTCACACACCGTTACATGAACACACACTGTCACAGGACATGCTGTTATACACACGCTGTTACTGTTACACCGTTACACACTGTAGTTACGCACACAGTCGGGTTTCTCAGATCAGAGTGAGGCTGAGAGTCGTACCCCTGCAGCACAGCAGTGACGGTAGGGTGGGCCGTGTTTGGGCCCTGACGGACTCACCGTTGCTTTACACAGCAGGAGCAGAATCTCCACCAGCAGCTCTCCAGCCTTGCCCAGCGGGACCAGGGGCTTGGACACCTCCCTACCCGGGCACAGGGAGAGCAGCCGGGTCAGAGGTCAGAGGTCAGAGGTCAGAGGTCACGTGGCTCATTGTCACATTTATTCCACCCTTCCTGCCGTCAGTGGATACGTCCCTTAATCCCACTGTACAGGCCCATGACCAGGCCTCAAAGCAGGGGGCTCACCTGAGGAGCTGCCCCATGGGAAGTCCTCCCTCGCCCAGCATGGGCACGATGATCTCAGCCAGGTAGAGCCAGATGTGGGGAATATCTATCGCCATGTCCTCAGCAACTTCTAGAATCTCCTGCATCCTGCAAAAAACACCACAGTGGACTTTACTGACAAACAGCTAGTTAGAGAGAACAACATGAGCATTGTGCATTCTTCAACAGTAAAATTACATTCTATAAAAGTGATGCTTCACAGCATTGCATTGTTTGCTTAGCAGATGCCCTGATCCATTGCGTCTTACACAGCTTACCATCTTTCACAGGGGCCCCCTGTGATGTGACCAACGTGTGTCTATTGGCACGGTGTCCATATTTAGTGGTCGCTTGTTACATCACTTTGTACAGCCCTCAGACTCCTCCCCTGACTCCCCAAGCCCCTCACTGTCCAATCACAGCACACCCCGGTCCTCAGACCCCGCCCTCTCTGTATATACTCACCCCCTGTAGTACTGCTGGGCTGGCAGGGTTCCCGCCTGCACCAGCTGCTGCAGCAGCCGGCCCGTGCGCTCCCTGGCGACAGCGTCCCTCTCCAGCGCCGTCTCCACGCCGCTCCGCACGAACACGGACAGCAGCGGCACGCAGGTCAGCTCCCGCACGCACAGCAGCGCCTCCTGTGGGCCAGAGAGGGAACAGGTCTGCACACCTCTGAGCCAGGACAAGCAGGACCTCAGGCACGGTGTGAGGGGCACTGTGTGAGGGGCACTGTGTGTGGACAAGCAGCACCTCTGTGATGTTTCCGTTTTGAGAAGCTCAAAAGTCAGCGCTTTATTAATCTACTTTTGTTTTTGTTCACAGGTGCATATGCGTTTCCACACAGAGCATTATATGGAAAACAAAGTCAGTTCAGCCTGCTGAAAACACAGCTTTTATCATTTGAGGATGAAGGATCCCATCACAGACATTTAGCCCTGTGTTAAATGAAGGTAGCTGGTGTTATAATCACACAGCTGAGAGCAGCTTCAGCAGAATACCTCCACACCCGCGCCCCCTGACCTTTAAGTCATTAATGTGAAGGTACTCCTCGATGATGGCCTTTGACTTCTTTTCTAGCTTGTCTTCGGGCATGATGGGTTGAACTGGGCTGGGCTCAGCTGGGTTGGGCTTAGCTGGGTCGGTCTTAGCTGGGTCAGTCTTGGCCGGGGTGGGCTTTGTAGGGTCAATCTCAGCTGAGCTGGGCTGAACTGGGCCAGGCTGATCTGGGTCGGTATTGTCTGGGCTGGGCTGATCTGAGTTATTCTTGGCTAGGCTGGGCTGAACTGGGTTGGGCTGATCTGGGTCGGTCTTTGCCAGGCTGGGCTGAGCTACAGCGAGCCGGGCGGGTGTGGCACAGTTCCCCTGGCCCCTGTCAGATCCGCCTCGGCCCCTGTCCCACCTGGCCCGGGTCCAGCTGTGGGCGGCACCGGCGGGGCCGCGGTGGTCCCACTCGCTCTCCTCCGCGCCCCTGCTGCAGCTCCTCCTGCTGGTGGGAGTCTGACGGTGCCACTCGTCCCTCTGATCGGGATGGTCGCCGTGGTGACCTGAACGCTCGTGCCAGCTGTACCGGTCAGTGTGCTCTCCGCAGTCCTGACTCCAGTTGCTCCTGTGAAAGGGGGAGGGGTGTGAGGCAGCAGTGGGGCGTAGGGGTAAGGAGCAGGGCTCGTAACCGAAAGGTTGCTGGTTTGATTCCTTGTTGCGGTGCTGCTGCTGTACCCTTGGGCAGTGTACTTAACCCAGAACTGCCTCTGTAAATATCTAGCTGTATAAACGGATGTAACATGTAAAACTGTAACCTATGTTAAGTCGTTCTGGAAAAGAATGTCTGCTAAATGACAAGTAATGCAATGTAATGTAACCTCTCTCAGAGATGCTGCTCTGGACTACATTTCCCATCACCAAGAAGCCCGTGTGCAGGTGGGTTTAACAGTAGTGGTGTACCTGCTCAGTGAGCTCATCCCAAAACCACAGCTTCCAGGCACCCACCTCTGGGACACCCTGCTGTAGCAGTCAGCCAGATGGGCCGGGGGGGTGAAGGACTTCTGGAGGGGGGAGTAACAGTGCTGCGGGCTGGAAGGGCAGCACCACTCTGTGGGAGAGAGGCAACCAGGCTAGCAGCTTTAACACTTATTTGCTTGTACCACAACTTGGCGATGTTGGCACTGTCACTTTGTCATTGCTGTGAGTGTTAAGTTGTGTCTTTAAAAGTACAGTGATTCATGAATTAAATAATATGGTGTTTGAACAAGCAGCAGTGTGTGTGAGACAGCATGTGTGATGATCAGGTGACCATTTGTTTCTGTGAGAGCATTAGCAAAAGAGAATGTATGTTTGCAAGTGTGTTTGTGCCTGATAAAGCCCGTTTGTGTGAATGAACATGTTTGTGTTTGTGTTTGGCTGAGAGTTTCAGTGTGTGATAGAGCATGTGTGTGTATGTGTGTGTGTGTGTGTTTGCTTGTGTAGGTGTGTGTGTGCGTGTGTGTGAGTATGTGGGCGTGTGAGCATGTGAGCGTTTGTGTGTGTGTGTGTTTGCGTGTGTGTGTGTGTGTGTGCGTGTGTGTGTGTGTGTGTGTGTGAGTATGTGAGCATGTAAGCGCATGTGTGTGTGTGTGTGTGTGTGTGTGAGAGAGCGTGTGAGCGTGTGTGTGTGTGAGCGTGTGAGCGTGTGTGTGTCAGCGTGTGAGCGTGTGTGTGTGTGTGTGTGTGAGTGTATGAGCGTGTGTGTGTCAGCGTGTGTCAGCGTGTGTATATGTGTGTATATGTGTGTGTGTGTGTGTGTGTGTGTGTGTATGTGTGTGTGTGTGTGTGTGTGTGGGCGTGTGTGTGGACCTGCCTGGTTCCCCACTGCGTTTGGAACAGGAGCCTCCGTTACTGCCCCGGCTCCAGCTCCTCCAGCTGCCCTCCCCTCCGGGGGTGAAAAGCAGGCTGTTGATGTCCAGCGATCCGAGCTGGTGGGAGGGAGACCAGAGTAAACAACAACAGGCTAACTTTAAAGCCTCTGTTTATTCCACTGGGCTGGCGATCTGTGTTACTGCTGGGGCAGCTCCACCAGCGCGCGGGGTTAACCCTGTCTGTTCACAATCCTCCTGTTTCTATCCGCGCGTTTTCAGAAGCAGCCGCCTCAGACTCAGAGCGGTGCTCAGCTCGGCTCTCACCTTGCTGATCCTGCTCAGCTGGCTGCCGTCGATGGTGTGGTTCCTGGCAGCGATGGGGGAGGAGCTCCAGCCCTCCTCCTGTGATTGGCCTCCGCAGCCCCAGAGTGGGTGTCTGTCCCTTTTGGGGAGGAGCTGCACCTTCATCTGCTCCTGCTGCTTCTCAAGCTCCGCCTCCTTGTGCACCTGGTCGATGGTCTTGGGACCTTGGTCGGCTCTCCTCGGGACCCAGTTATTCTGGGATGGAGGGAGAGGAAAGAGACATAGAACAGTCAGGTCATCCAATCAAGATGGAAAGATCCACATGCTGTAACCAGGGCGACAGAGTGAAATAAAGAGAAGTACAAATTAAGGGGTGGGGGTGAGAGAGCGAGAGACACAGAGGAGAGAGCATCTAAACTGGAGCAGACTCCAGAAGCCAGCAATGTCAGAGCTATGCTGAGAACTGATTGATTTGGCTTGATAGAGAGATTCCGATGTCGTTACTTGTGATTTTGGTGTCTCAGATCTGTTATAAACAGTAAAATGTTATTATTTGGTGTGTTTGGACTTCATCAGCCTGCGTAAGAGACAGAAAGGCTGTTGAAATCTCTCAGGACCTTTCAACATCATGGTTTCCCAAACAAACATTAGCTGGAACATTTTGTTCTCAAAATGCAGATAAGATTTGTCAAGGAACTTTATCATTGTAGTCAAACTTGTAAATGAGACGAGATGAATGAGAGGAGATAAATGTGCGCGACACTGAGCGGGCAAAGGCCATCTTCCGCATGTCATTGGTCCAGACAGACAGGGGGAGGGGCGTTGATGAGGCTGAGGGGCGGGGCTGAGGGGCAGGGCTGAAGGGCGGGGCCGGGTGGGCGGGGGTGGTACCTGTCTCAGATCCAGCACATCCTGCAGCATGAAGCGGATCCTGGACGAGGTCTTTTTCTCCTGGACGATCTTCTCCATCTGTGTGAAGTACTGGTCCATGTGGGGCTGCAGACACAGGGGGTGGGGGAAGTAGTCAACAGCAGTGTGTGTGTGGGTGTGTGTGTGTGTGTGCAGCACTGTGGCTTAGTGGGCTGAACTTGAAACCAAAGAAACTGCAGGCTCAGTTCCTAGATCACTGTACTCTTGAGCAACGTGCCGGACTCCAGCCACTTCAGTAAATAACTCCCGTGAACACAGATAGCCTGCGTGTGTTACCTTGGCCCTGTGGCAGTCCAGGCTCTTGCCGCCAGTGGACAGCAGGCAGCACAGGCACTCCAGCGCCTCCTCGGAGCGTTTCCCCAGCAGCCGGGTCACACAGTCCCGCACCGCGCTCTCCCTCACCAGCTCCAGCTTGAACAGCTCCCCGATGAACCGCACGTTGCCCAGCAACCGCCGGCGGTGTGCCTCCTCCTCCGCCTCCAGCTCCTCCTTCAGACGCTGCCTCTCTTCCTCCTGGGCGAGGAGGGCCAGGCAGGAGAGGCGGGCGAGAGGGAAGACAGCACACATCGATACAGCCAGCCCATGACAGACAGTGAGAGTTAATTAGCTGCCCACAGACTTTGTGCTTGTTGGTCTCAGGTGTCACCACTTGGAGACGACTGAGAAAATGTCAGCTAAGCTTTTGAGCTCTTTAGCTTCTCCTGGACATGAAGGGAGTCACTCTGACCACCTTCATCTGACTGCAGCACCCCAGCAAAAGCTCTCACCTCATTTCACCTGTGTTGCTCTCTCCAAGCCCAAACAATCGGGTCCGCACCACTCTCCTATTTACAAACCCCATCACCACCCCACCCCGATGACCAAACCCGGCCACACCCTCTCTGAGACCCCTGCCACTCCCCGCGGGTGGGTTACCGTGGTAACAGCGTTCGGCTCCTTCTTTCTCTGCTCGTAGATCTTGTCGTCGTCCCTGATTTTCTTAAACTCCTTCCAGCAGAGGTCCAGCAGCAGTGAGCAGAAGGTCAGAGTGTCTCCTGGGTTATCCATAGCAGGGACGCTAAGCTAGGAGGGAAGGAAAAAGGTCACAGCTCTTAGTTTATTACACATAATAATGTATAATGTGTATATTTATGTATGTATGTATTTTTGGATAGTATGTAGTATATGTTATAGTATTTATTTGGATTTAGAGTCAAGCTCAGGCTCCAAGCAGAGGGCAACAGAGCAAGCAGGCAATTCACGTTAGGTGTCAGAGACTCAAACATACATCGCTAACAGGAAGTCCCCACAGGAGCGGAGAGAGGATTGAACACGGACAGACAGACTGACAGGCGGACAGACAGACTGACAGGCGGACAGACAGACAGACAGACAGACAGACAGACCTCCCGCAGGCAGCGGCACATGTTGGCGTAGGTGACGGAGAACTTGGGCTCGGAGACGGCCTTGTCGAAGACGAGGCGGACGACGCCGCGGAGCCGCCGCTCGGTGTGGATGGCGAGGGCGGCCAGCTGCCTGGTGAGGGGCTGGAAGCGCTCGGGCGTCAGCTTGTTGAGGACGCTGCGCACCCGACAGAGCAGCTCCTGCGTCCCGGCCGCCTCCGGGTCCTCCCCCCCCCGGTCCCCCGCCGCCGGAGTCCGCACCGCCGGCCGCCACGCGTTCGCCGCCCTGTTCAGCTGCACCTCGCCGCCCAGAGGCATGCTGGGAAGGATCCTCCGTGGCTCCTCGCACGGGACCTGCTGGTAACCCCGGGGGCTGTCCATCTGGGGGGGGTGGGGGCAGAAACAGAGGTGGGTTTGGACAAATGCTTACTATTTTAGGAAAATGTAACATTAGCACTGTATGCTGTATGCGCATGTGCAACTACTGCCCAGATCCACCAATCCTTAAAATATATGAGCACGTCGATCTACTGATTGGTTCCTACTGTCAGCTAATCCAGTTCATGTAAAGGTTATTGTGTCTGTGTGGCTCCTGAGGTGAACTGATGCCAAGCAAAGTTTCAGTGATATTTGTCTGCTATGCAGGGGTCAGCTACCTCAACCCCGTTTCTGGCACAGGCCATTAAAGGAAAAAGCTGAAACTGATCTAGGGTCTGTGCTTTGGGTCACAGTGTACCACCGCCCTCTTGATCATACAGACTGCAGGGAGAAATGACCTGGGAGTTCTCTGAGGTCCCTGTAGTCTCTGTAAAAGGCTCTCAGACACATGTGCAGATCCTGATTGGCTTTCCTCATGTTACTCACCATCCCTCTCCCACCAATAGACGGCCTCCCTCGGCTGATGAAAGGGGATGTGAATTCAGAGCCACAGTTTGTACCCCTCGGATGGCTGCCGTCCAGGGGGGTTAGAGGCACCGTGTTGGGCTGGGAGAGAGCAGCAACACTCAGGTCTGGACCGTGTCCTAATTACAGGCAGCCCTACTTACAGTCGCATAAAACAGGCCATATGTCATCCCAGCCAGCAGGGGGAGCTCTACTCTACCTTGTCCAGGACCACCTCGCTGATGTGCGGCAGCCCCTCGGGTTTCTGCAGGCTGGCGCTGACGAACTGGAGGCCCAGCAGGAACTCCCTCTCGTATTTCCTCTTCGGGGGGAGTACCTGCCGGGACTGTGGTGCTGTGCTCATTCCTGACTGAGGCCCAGAGCTGACAGATGGGAACCTTTGGGGGCTGGGGGGTGGGGGGGGGTATTTCTACTGAGAAAAGTCTATTAACCATTACCTGCAGTTTACTTTTTCTGTGTTATTAATAGCAATGCAACAGTAGCAGTAGCAATAGTAAGCACTCGATATGGCTCAATAAACCTCAGGTCCCCTAAACAGCTAGCTGAGGAGATACAGGAAGGTGTGGGAAAATGCTCCAGAATGATGCATTGGTTTCAAGTTACAAAACTTTATCACAAAGATCTCATTTGAGACAACTGTCTCACCTGTCATGTCATGTGGGTAGTTAACCAAAAACTGCCTGTGCCATCAAATTATGACATTGCTGAAATATAGTGGAATAAAATGGATTGAAACTGGACTCGATTCTTTTCGGAACATAAACCTGCAAATGTAGACATGCATACATGAATGTAACATTTGTATCCGTTTTGAAATCCTGCCCTCTTGCGGTAACAAACTACTTTGCTTCGGTATTAAAATGTGATCCGTGAACAAACTGGCTGACGTTAACTTTAGTTAGCGAACGTTAGATAAGTTAGATGGCATTACCTGTTTTACCCGATTCGCCGACTGAAATAACCCAGGTGTGTGAAGCGGTCTCCTTGCACTGTCCCAAGGACGGAGACGATCTCCCCCCTTTCTAACGTCCGTTAGAAATTTAGGATTTTTTCTTAAGGATTTAGTCAAAACATTACTTATGGGTTGGGGGTAACGTTATCGTTACTGACAAGGCAACAGCCAAGAGATAAATGATTATTCCAAAGCAGGAACAATTCAAAATAAGACAATTCATGATTAAATAATAATATGGAACTAGCTACTGGTGATTAACGGCAGCGTCCCGTGTTGTTATGGTAATCTAAACTGTGTACTACTGCTTAGATACAGGGACGCGTCCTGAAGTTTCTAACTAAAATATATGTAGTTATCCTTCTTTTAAAAACGAAATAAAATGTATCCTGTTCATGGTAGCTACTGGAGCAAATCGAAAATCTTGTCATCGATAATTATCACTGTAAAAACAGTAGCAAGTATTATTCTTGTATGTACCATTCGGTGCAGAAATCCGTTTCGGGACTGTTTAAGATGCAAATAAAACGACAGCATTTTAAAATCCAGAGCACTGTCATTTTTGTGACTGTGACACAAAACTACACACAGATATGTACCTTTGGTGGTCGAGATTGAGTGGCTGATTGAGATTGAGACGGTGATGTGCGTGTGTGTATGTGTGTGTTGGGGGCTTTTCGCCTAGTGACCACCAGAGGGCATCGTACTACCGTTTGTTTGTTTGACTGATGTCTCATATAACAAAAAATGGTTGGAAATAATTGTAAAGACCAGCAAGACATAAGACTTTCTTAAAATGAATGCTGTTGGCCATTATTATCTGGTGAATCTGAGTAGATGTGGGATCCCAATAAATAAACTCATGCCCTGTTAAACTTTATGCTTTACACAAACAAATATGTATTTTTCATATAAGAGCAATCAGTGGAAATCATATGTAGTTTATAGTTCAATGGATAAATGGTTTTTCTTGCTCTGGGTCATAATATTGGCTCCCCCTCCCTCATGTCAAAGTTACATGAAATTCTCCCTTGGTCATATGAATGCTTTCCAAAAGCTTCTATGTTTTAAAACATGTCCCTTTGTAGGCCTTTAATTTTAGTTAATGTTGCAGGTGGTTAATATTACCACCATGAATTGAACTATGCTGCTGGAGCTTTGGAGCTTTGAATTAAGGAACTGAAAAAGGTGGACAGCAACTTCAACCAACCACAAGGGCTCATGTGAGTTTGCGTTTGATGTTTGGCACTGCAATTAGGGATTGTCACAATGTCCTCGACACATGCTTTGATTTATTAACCAGATTAGGCATGCCCACATGTCTATTCATGTATGTGTCTATTCAGAGACTAAAAGCAGAATGTTTTGTGATTAATTTTCGAAATTAATTGTCCAATCTGTGAAAATTAATCTGTCTAGAAAATCCAGCGTCTGGTGGGATTTACAGTTGCAAGAAAAAGTATGTGAACCCTTTGGGATTACTTGGATTTCTGCATAAATTGGTCATAAAATATGTTCTGATCTTCATCTAAGTCACATCACTAAACAAACACAGTCTGCTTAAACTAACACGGCACAAAAAATTATAAGTTTACATGTTCTGTTCAATAAAAACATGGAAACATTCACAGTGCAGGGTGGAAAAAGCATGTGAACCTTTGGATTTAATAACGGGTTGACCCTCCTTTGGCAGCAATAACCTCAACCAAACGTTTCCTGTAGTTGCAGATCAGACCTGCACAACGGTCAGGAGGAATTTTGGACCATTCCGCTGTACAAAACTGTTTCAGTTCAGCAATATTCTTGGGATGTCTGGTGTGAATCGCTCTCTTGAGGTCATGCCACAGCATCTCAATCGGGTTTAGGTCAGGACTCTGACTGGGCCACTCCAGAAGGCGTATTTTCTTCCGTTGAAGCCATTCTGTTGTTGATTTACTTCTATGCTTTGGTTCGTTGTCCTGTTGCATCATCCATCCTCTGTTGAGCTTCAGTTGGCGGACAGATGGTCTTAAGTTTTCCTGCAAAATGTCTTGATAAACTTGGGAATTCATTTTTCCATCGACGACAGCAATCCGTCCAGGCCCTGAGGCAGCAAAGCAGCCCCAAACCATGATGCCCCCTCCACCATATTTCACAGTTGGGATGAGGTTTTGATGTTGGTGTGCTGTGCCTTTTTTTCTCCACACATAGCGTTGTGTGTTCCTTCCAAACAACTCAATTTTGGTTTCATCTGTCCACAGAATATTTTGCCAGTAGTGCTGTGGAACATCCAGGTGTTCTTTTGCAAACTTCAAACGTGCAGCAATGTTTTTTTTGGACAGAAATGGCTTCCTCCGTGGTGTCCTCCCATGAACTCCATTCTTGTTTAATGTTTTACTTATTGTAGATTTGTCAACAATAATGTTAGCATGTGCCAGAGATTTCTGTAAGTTTTTAGCTGACACTCTAGGATTCTTCTTCACCTCATTGAGGATTCTGCGCTGGGCTCTCACAGTCATCTTTACAGGGCGACCACACCTAGGGAGAGTAGCAACAGTGCTGAACTTTCTCCATTTGTAGACAGTCTGTCTTACCGTGGACACATGGACATCAAGGCTTTTAGAGATACATTTGTAACCCTTTCCAGCTTTATGCAAGTCAACAATTCTTGATCGTAGATCTTCTGAAAGCTCTTTTGTGCGAGGCATGGTTCACATCAGGCAATGCCTCTTGAGAACAGCAAACTCAAAACTGGTGTGTGTTTTTTATAGGGCAGGGCAGCTTTAATCAACACCCAATTGCTTTCTATTACTTTTCCTTGACTTTACAGGACCAAAATATGCTCATGGCTTTCAGGGAGCTGGTGAGCCCTGTCCCAGCAATCTCAGTCGTGACAGATCATCTCGTCTATTGCTGTCAAGGGACGGCAGTTGTCCCATCTCGGTTCAGCTGTCAGACTCTGACGCAGGCCCTCAGTTTCGGGAACAGTCGGAGGGCGTTGCGCGTGGTCACCTCTATCACCTGCTCCAGAGGAACCCCCTTCACCTTAGCGATGAACTCGGCGCTGACGGTGATGTTCCGTGGCTCATTCCTAACCTGTGACACATAGCTGGCTTTAACAGGCCATAACAAAATTTCCCATCATTCCCATCTTGTCCAGAGTGACTCTTACAGAGTGACTTTACTTTTTTGTAGGTTAAGTACCTTTCCTAGGGGTACAGCAGCAGTGCCCCAGTGGGGAATCGAAACAGCAACCTGTTAAGGTGCTTAACCCAGAATCGCCTCAGTAAATATCCAGCTGTATAAATGAGTAACGTAAAAAAAAAAAAAAAAAAAACTGTAACCTATGTAAGTCGCTCTGGATAAGGGCATCTGCTAAATGGCAGCAATGTAATGCAATGTAATAATGTAATGTGTGCATGAGTGGGCCAGAGGTCCAAAGTGGGACTTAATTAGAGACTGAACGGGAACATCAGTCACCCGCTGCTCCGGGCCTCTAGAGGCCCTTTAGATGTTTCTGAAACCTCAGGAAGGTGGATCTTTAAGATAAGTTGGTAGACACCTCCAGCAGGGATGTAATTTACCTATACCTGTTCTTACCTACACCTGTCCTCATGAACCAAGGCCACCGTGATAAGCAAACAACAGTGGTTTCCACAGAAACGGGCACCGTGGAGACAGTAGCAGACCAGCTCACCTGCTTTTCAGGCCCTAGGGCTGGTGAGTCTGTCTCCAAGCAAATACTCTCCAACGGCAACTGCTTCACCAGCTTCTGCTTCTTGGAGAAATGACATCACACACCGTGAGTGAGTTAAGCATTATAAGTCTCACTTACAAAGACCTAAAAGAAAGACAGAGCTGAGTAACGATCGGGTTTTGTTATGTAATTAAGAACAGAGGCTGGGGGGAAAACCAGGAACCCAGAATGGCACCCAGAGGGAGGGCTTATTACCTGTTCACTCCTGACTATGGAAGGAGGAATGGAGAAATAATAGCCAGCCTTCACGCCCTCAATCGCCACTGAGGGCTTCCCATCGAAAGCATGGAGAAGGGCCTTTTCCACCCCTAGAGGACAGGACAGGCACTTACAGGTGCACACATTTTGGCATGTTGCACCTCACAACACTGTGCAACTTGTTGGCTTAGAATATAGCAATCTGTTACCTTGTTCTTTCAGGAGGTGAATTGTCGGTCTTCCCGCAGATCTTGAATGAACGTTTCTAAACAAAGAAATAAAGTTAAATTAAATTTGTGAGGAGTGGAAAAAAAATACATGGTAATGACAAAAATGAAAAAACAAGGACAGTACAGAGTGTAGCTCCTCCCATAAACAGGATGACAACATTGAACGGCCCTCTTTGCCAGCTGTACAGATCAGGTCAATGACTCAAAGCACACAGAGAGGAGCGGGATGCCATGTTTGATTGGCAGGGGGCTCACAGGGGCAGGTCCAGGCGTTTCGCAATCTCGGCCTGCCGAATCAACACCTCCCGCTGCTCCTCCTTCCCTTTGTCACTGCTGAGAAACCGTGGAGTGAAGTCCAGTCCAACCTGAGGGAAACAGGTTTTGATACTAGTGCTGGAATACAACAAGCGGGCCTTAACTATGGCTAGTAGCTTGAAGAACGCATGCTGTAACCTGTTTTTTTTTTTTTTAACTTTACCTCTCCGATGGCTAAAAGACGGTCTTTATGTTTCTCTATCAGGGGTAAGGCAGCATCTAAATCCTGTGGAGGCAGAAAGGAACTTCAGATTCATTTCTACAGTGAGTATCCCAACAGTGAATCCCTAGGAGATCGTTTGGCTGCATGTAATAAGCTGGCACCACCTCCATGGCCCTTATAAAGGCTTGGCTATAAAGAAAACATTACCAGACATGCTCCCTGGGTTTTACTTTTATCCCACAGAAGAACCAAAGATGCCCTTAAACTCAAGACCCCCCCCCCCCCCCCCTCACATCTCACAGCCCAGATCATCCATACCTCCAGAGTGGCTCCCCTCTGTGGCTCAGGGGGGACCCCCTGGACAGGATGGACCCCAAGGCAAGGAAACACAAAGCCGGGGAACCTGAAAACACACACACACACCAACCTATGTTATAGTGGCATCACTGTATTTGCTACTTTTTTTTTTTTTTTTTGCTTGGTAGATGTCTTCATTCAGTACTATTTGCAAAGTTTACATGTCTGAATATTGCATATGTATGATCCTGGATATTCTACTGAGGTAATTCAGATTAATAAAATGAAATGCAGGCTTAACACAACAGCAGTGCCTCATCTAAGATCCAGTCTCCAGCTACCTATTATGACACCCCAGCATAGCATGATTTGTCATGCAACACTCCAAACCATTACCTGTCAGACTCTCATTTTCAGGACTGTATCAATGGCTGCTTCAGTTAGCTTGTTACCTTTCAGACAGCTGGATGATCTTCTCAAACTCGCCAGCATGCTCCGCCACTGCTACGAGGCCCAAAATGCCCACCTGCAAGAGAAATGCACCCCCACAATTATCTTTGACTAACATGAACGTCACCCCCACTACCCATGGAACATTCAAAAACGTTTCAATGCCAGTCACGTGGAATGTTGTTCTAATGCAGTGTTTCTCAAACTCTCCTGGAGTACCACTTGTTCTACATGTTTTAGATCTCTCCCTGCTCCAACAAAGCTGATTCAAATGATCAACTCGTTATGAACTCCTGAGGCTGCCTAATAACTGATCATTTGAATCAGCTGTGTTGGAGCAGGGAGCGATCTAAAACATGCAGGACAAGTGGTACTCCAGGAGAGGTTTGAGAAGCGCTCTTCTAATGCATCCTAGAAATTGACCTGAACTTAATACCTTTATCTAGGTTTATAGACGTAGCACAGCTTTAACCCCCTTTTTGACCCTCCGCAGCATCTCGTTTCTGGGGTACTGGAGCCCACTGGTGCCGCGCTGGATGCCAGCATTATTGTGAAAATCCACTGCCCCCAAATATTTAATAAGAAATGCTGGGCCAAACTATTGTGAATGAACGTTTCACAGATAGGCCTACTCATCAATAGTGTGGCATTTCTGAAAAGGACTCCCAAGATCCCTATTGTTCGTCTTTGCCATTCTGCCTGCTTTGCAGAATTACGTGACAGTTTACGCACGACAATCTCACGCAGCTAATTACGAGAAAGCCAAGGGAATATACGCAATTTAATGAACAGGCTTCAAGTCGTTACCAAAGTTCTGTATGTATGTAGCCTATGTATGTTCGGTTCAGTATGTCATTAGCCACGACTAGCAATGCAGCACTGGCAGTCTGCATTGAAACCGTACTTACCTGTTTAGATTTTTCTATGACATCTTCAATATCCTGCAAAGAAAAATGGTTGGTTTTCAATCAACTGTATACAGTATGAAGCCGCATGCATTCGCAAAACAGCTAAGCCAACACGGCAAGACTTAGAACATAAGAACATATGATGACGAGAACAGGCCATTCGGCCCAACTAAGCTCGCCATTTCTTAATTAAAGAGTATCCAAAACTGCATCAAGTCTAGACTTGAACACAGCAAGGGTCTCTGCCTCAACTACATGACCTGGCAACCTATTCCATGTATTGATAACTCTTTGTGTAAAATAATATTTCCTTACATCAGTGCGGAACTTACTCTTAACTAGTTTCCATTTATGTCCTCTTGTTTTACAGACTGAACTCACCCTAAAGAATCTATTATAGTTAACCTTATTGATTCCTTTTATAAATTAAAATACCTCAATTAAATCACCCCTAAGCCTCCTCTTGCTTAATCTAAACAGGTTAAGTAACTTCAGTCTTTCCTCATAGCATTTATATTTCATGCCAGGAACTAATTTAGCTGCCCTTCTTTGAACCTTTTCTAAAGCTTCGGTATCTTTTTTATAGTGCGGTGCCCAGAAGTGCACACAGTATTCCAGGTGCGGTCTGACTAAGGCATTGTATAATTTCAATATAACCTCTTTAAATTTATACTCAATACTTTTGGCTATATATCCCAGCATCCTGTTGGCCTTTTTTACTGCTACAGCACACTGCCTAGATCCTGTTAAGCTTGGGTCAACCATTACTCCCAAGTCCTTTTCAAATTGAGCACATTCTAGTTTTTTTCCCACCCATGAAGTAGTCTAAGGTTCTTATTTCCTACATGCAAGATTTTACATTTATCTAAATAGAAAGTCATCTGCCAGGTATCTGCCCACTTTTGGATGCTGTTTAGGTCTTCCTGTATTACCTTAGTTGATTCTATACTGTTGGCTAGACCCCCTAGTTTTGTGTCATCTGCAAATTTTAATATTTTACTTCTAACCTCTGCATCAAGATCATTTATGTATATAAGAAATAGCAAAGGCCTCAACACCGATCCCTGCGGGACTCCACTTCGTACAGGACCCTGCTCTGATACAATTCCTCCCACAGTTACAGTCTGCTTTCTATTAGACAGCCAACTTCGAACCCACTCGGTGATAGCTCCTGTAATTCCCGCAGCTGTCATTTTCAATATGAGTCTCTCGTGCGGAACTTTGTCAAATGCCTTTTGAAAGTCCAAACAGATAATATCATAAGCCTGGTTTGAGTCCAGTCATGCTGTAGCTTCCTCAAAGAAGTCCAGGAGGTTTGTTAAGCACAACCTCCCTCTGCGAAAACCGTGTTGGCTATCATTTAGAACACCATTTCGTTCCAGGAATAATTCCAAATTATCCCTAATGATGGATTCCAGTATTTTGCATGCGATACAAGTTAAGCTGACAGGCCTATAATTTCCTGGTTCAGTCCGGTCTCCTTTCTTGTAGATAGGTACTACACTGCCATGTTTCCAGTCATCTGGTATTTCTCCAGTTTTAAGGGATTGCTTAAAAATAACTGTCAGAGGCTTGTAAACCACCTCTGCTGGTTCTCTGAGAACTCTTGGATATATTCCATCAGGGCCTGCTGCCTTATTTGTTTTAAGTTTTTGAAGTTTATCTAGTACTTCTGCATCATTTAAATCAATTTCCTCTATAAGTCTCTGAGAACTGACTGCACCTGAAGGCATATGCAAAAACACTTCACTAGTGAAACTCTCCACAAAGTAACTGTTTAGTATATCAGCAATAGCTTTGTTATCGTAAACCATAACCCCATCCTTATTTTTTATACCTCTTATTTCATCCTTAACTATCCTTTTTTGACCATAATATTGAAAAAAATGTTTAGAGTTGCTCTTTGCATTTAGTGCAATTTGTCTTTCATAACACCTTTTGGCTTCCCTTATTTTTTTCTTAACTTGAGCTTGCATATTACTGTATTCAATCTTATTACTATCTGAGCTCTCCAACTTGTATTTTCTAAATAATTTCCTTTTTTGTTTCAAACTGTTCCACAGTGACTTATTCATCCACTGTGGATGCTTCTTTTTCAGTTTTCCTTTTCTCACTTGCGGAATGAATTTACGCTGTACATCCAGAATAATCGTTTTAAATATGCACCACATTTCTTTGACAGTTTTACCACCTAGAAGAGGTACCCAGTTTATATTCCTTGTATAATCACGCATCTTAATAAAGTCAGCTTGCCTAAAGTTGAATACTCTAGCAATGGAGAATGCAGACTTAACTTGCCAAAAAACTTCAAATGTAATTGAACTATGGTCACTTGTACTGAGTGGTTCCCCTACCTCAATACTGCCGATTCTATCAAGATTATTACACAGAACCAGATCTAGGATTGTGTTCTCTCGTGGGTTGAGTAACAGACTGTATCACAAAACAGTCATTTACAACATCCAAAAACTCTTCCTCACATTTACCTTGACCTGACACAGCTTCCCAATTAAGTGAAGGGTAATTGAAGTCCCCCATTACTATTGTCTCACCCTCCTGACATGCTAGTTTAATGTTATGAAAGAGAGTACTACTGACATTGCTATCTGAGGCTGGTGGCCTATAGCATACTCCAACATTCAGGCCTTTTTCATTTTCCCCCAATATCTTAATCCATATGTCTTCACTAACACCAAGGGGCTCCATTCCTGGTATTTCCTGAGTATTAATCTTATCCTTTACATAGAGAGCTACACCTCCTCCTCTTCTATTGATTCTATCTTTTCTTAGCAGCTTGTATCCCTCTACGTTGTACTCATCCCCATCCCCTGTACCAAGCCACGTCTCTGTAATCCCAACAACATCAAAGTTACTATTACTCATAACGGTTTCCAGATCGAGAATTTTATTTTTTATGCTTCTAGCATTTAAACAGAGAAATTTCAGGGTACCACATGTGCCTCTCCTGCCCTCCACCCCCGCCCCCAACTGCCCAGAACCACCTCTATTACAGTGCTGCTCTGACTGATTTACAAGCATCGTTTCCTCTCTACTAATAAGATATTTAGCCATGGTGTGTTCTATTCCGGCAGTCTGTCTATCCCTACCCATCTGACTGTATAAACTCCCTGCCCCCCCAGACCCTAGTTTAAATAACCCTCTGCTACCCTAAGCATACGCTGGCCCAGTGCAGCTGTACCCCTCCGGTTCAGGTGCAACCTGTCCCGCTTGTACAGGACACCCCTGTTCCAAAAGGAGTCCCAGTGCCCCATAAACCTGTACCCCTCTTTCCTACACCAGGTTTGGAACCACGTGTTAAACCTCCATATAAAGGCTTGCTTCCCTTTGCTTGCACGTGGTACTGGCAGAATTTCAGAGAACACTACCGTGGAGGTTCTGCTCCTAATCTTCCCCGCTAGCTCAATAAATTTTTCTTGCAGAACCCCGAACCTACCCTTTCCTATGTCATTGGTTCCAACATGGACCATGACCACCGGATCCTCCCCCGCTCTGGCCAGGAGCTTGTCCACGCTCTCCAGGAGGTCTCCAACCTGGGCACCAGGCAGGCAACAGACCATCCGAGACTCCTTGTCGCGCGAACACACTATGCTATCTACCCCTCTAATGACTGAATCCCCCACTATCACCAACTCCCTTTTCTTGGAGGATGAGGCCACCTGGGTGCCCTGGGGCTCTTCAGTCCTCCCACTCTCAGGATCGTGGGTCAACTCGTCCTGCAGTGGCGCGAAACGGTTGGTCACCGCAATCTCTGGAGATACTGCCCCTCTTGGAATTTTGTGCCCCTTTCTACGTTTACGCCCTACTGTAACCCAGCTCTCTCGCCCTATCTGATCTGATCTGTATCTTCCCCACTGTGTGCTTGGGTGAGCACACCATCTCTCTATAGGGCGTACTAATCAGTTCCTGGAACTCTAACAATTCAGGATTACTGTGGAGTCCAGCTAGTTGGGCCTCGAGATCAAGAATCTTGTTCTCCAAGTGCTCAACAAGTCGGCAACGGTCGCACATGAACTCATTCTGGAGGTCTCCCTCCAGAAATCCGATCATCCGGCAACTCTCGCACAGTTTTGGCCACATTTTTTTCCCCTAACTGTAAACGCTTTCCCTAAATAAGGATTTACTGCCAAGACAGAATTACCAGCTAAAAAAGTGCTAAAAGCACCGAGGTGGCTCAGAACAGTCAGGAGGCAGAAATCAAGCGCAAGAAATGGCACTTAGCCTAATACAATAAAACTACGTTAGTGTACTATTTTTACTAAAAATAGTAGAAAAAGGTAAAAAAGTGAACCGGCTAGTTAGCTAAACTACCCGAACTGCTAGCTAAAGTGTGCTGCTTAATTATTTACAGATTTGCTCCTGAGAGGGCGAAAAACCACAAAAAACCTCTCGTCGGCTAGAGCCGAATTAGCTGCGACGGAGGAAAAAAGTGGAAAGTTCCCTCTCTGTCCCCTAATGGCAACAAAAGATTCAACTTTAAGAGCAGATCAGACCTACCTTATGTAATAGCTAGGTAAATAGCACCAATTTTTATTTTTATCCGATCGAATGTAATAGCACAGAAACCACCCCACAAACACAACACCAACAAACACAGCAGGAACTCGTCCAAGCTAGAGCAATCGAGCAAGAGCAATCGAGCAAGAGCCAGAGCAATCGAGACAACTTAAAGTTTGCTAGCTAAATGCGCTAATAAACAGTAGGCTATGCGTTAGATAGGTAGCTAGTTAGCCAAAAGCCTGTTACTTAAGGCAACAGAATCGCTAAATAACTAACAAGAAGATATAGCTGGCACACTACAGTGACATACAGCTAACCAGCTAGTTAACCACAGTAAACCTGTATCGGTTACTAAGCAGTAGTCCATGTGGATGTTCCTTACATTGTCAAATTCTGTGGCAGAAATATGACAATGACAGTCGATAAATCCTTTCATAGCTACTTAGCTAGCACGTATACGTGAAATACAGCCGATACACTTCCCGGCGTCGACAAGATCATGCTAGTATAGCAGAGCTGAAGTGACTAGCTCGTGTGAGGCCTGCGTAAAGCCTTAGGTAGCGGGTAGCAGGTAGCCGAGTGGTTGCAGCGGCTACGTCACTCCCCCTGACTCCCGATAGGCTAACGGCAATTTGCCTTTAGCTCAACTGGCAACGACGCTGGTTTTAGGGGGTTGGTAGCGAGCAGTAAGAACCTCAGTTCGAAACTCGCTCGCTCGCCGACCCACGTAACATCATATTAAAACACAACGCAAGATACCACCCGTTACACTAGCATATCAGCTCTTGTGCAAGTTAGTTGTGATCGGAGAGAAAATAAATATTCCTAAACTCCATGAACAACCTGAAACCTGGGAACCTTGCTTACTCTGTACTGGTTTCCTACCGGGAGTAATAGTTGTTACGTTAATTCATTTCCACTTCCATGTTCTAGGTACGTTTGAAAGCATACGCTGCTGCTAACAAGTTGCAATGGGTGGGATGGCATTAAAAAGCATTAAATGCGTTTAAATGTGCACTGATTCAGCGAAATAATAACACAATGCTTTTTCGGTTCAGTTTGACAGTATTTCCAGCAGTCTGCATCGGTTGACGACTAGTCCATATCGGAAGATAACGCCCGAAACCCGACCCCATATTAGTTAGAATAGTAGGAGGATGCTGACAATAAAACAAAAGTTTTCTTGTCATGTTTTTCAGGCTCCTGAGCGTAAACTTGTCTTACTGCCTATTTGTGAATGAATTTATGCCCCTCAGCCCATTGGCTGATCTCGCCTATCGCAACAAGTGTACGGACTCCTGATTGGATGTTAAGAAGCATGCCCCCGCCCTATTAGCGAAGCAGAACCCGGAAATGTGCGGTTTGTTGAGTTTAAAAAGGGAAAAGTTGTTACCAGAAGCTCGTGTGATGAAAACAAAAACTGGTTGAGGCACCACGCTCTGGTCATATGATTTACCTAGATCATGTGGTACTGCATGAGTTAGCTGTTCGCCTTTCAGATAGCTTGCTGTTTTAGTGTGCACCTGTTTATATCTAGGTTGTTGTTCCTGGGTTAGACGCGATGGTCTCCTTAAAATGTACGGCCATGAGTCAAGCTCTCGTGTCAGCAGTGATCGCTGTGCTTTTCGCCAGCTGCAGATGTCAATATGAGCCTACCTGGGAATCTATTGACTCCCGACCTTTGCCGGCATGGTTTGATCAAGCCAAATTCGGCATCTTCGTTCACTGGGGTGTATTTTCAGTTCCCAGCTTTGGCAGTGAATGGTTTTGGTGAGTATTCGAGCAAGTTTTGTTCTGTAGTACATGTGGAATTTTTAACTAGATAGACTAGTTAGCTACATGTCGGTGAGACATGAAAACAGCACGAAATCTCCTAATGAAATGAGAGTTGTTAGCCATAGTTGTGACTAATTATAACTTTATCGATGTTGTTTGGCTGCGAAGTTTTCTCATTGTTTTATTGTGCCAAGCATACAGATTTTATTGAATGCAGTCACTTTTGATGTTAACTTGTTGACCTAGTGATGATGACTTTTGATGTTAACCTGATAACGATTTACAGCCTGGATCAAATGGTTGCAATAAACCTACAAATACCGACGTGTACATATGTGCGAGAAAGGCTTACAGCTAAAAAGCTACTTTTTAGTTCAAAGTGAGTGAGTCAGTGGACCCAAAGTGTTCTTACTACCTGAACCCGTGCTTTGTGTGGCCAGGTGGTACTGGAAAGGCCAGAAAATGAAGGCCTATGTTGACTTCATGGAGCGGAACTATCCCCCCGAATTTCAGTACCAAGATTTCGCACCTCAGTTCACCGCAGAGTTCTTTGACGCCAAACAGTGGGCGGAGATCTTCGCCGCGTCGGGGGCCAAGTACGTGGTCCTCACGACAAAGCACCATGAAGGTTTGTTACCATCTCCCAGTACTCCTAAAAATACTGTCAAAGTAACCAAACGTTCAAACTTCCTCGTCTTATCGTCCCATCACAAGCTATAAGCTTCATTTTCAAAAGAAACAAACCTAAAACAGCTTGTATTAACTTGCATTAACACTGGCAGCCCTGCCAATGAATAATAAATAATATTCGCTTTCGGTGTTAATTTAAATCAAGCAGGTCAGTGGTTGTTTTTGTTAAATATGTCATATACAAAAAAATGTCAGAGTGCAGACTGAAAATGAGGAAGTAAAAGTAGTTGTTCTGGAGGTGTCAGGTTTGGCAAGCACAAAGGTCGCTTCAATTCCTCCACTGAAGTAGCTTCAGGGGTTTTTAGCTTGTGCCGCATGAGCGTGTCTTCTCTCAGGTTTCACTCTGTGGGGCTCCAAGTATTCCTGGAACTGGAACGCAGTAGATGTCGGGCCTAAGAGGGACCTGGTGGGGGAAGTGGCCGACGCCCTGCGGGCACAGGGCGACCTCCGGCTGGGGCTCTACCACTCCCTCTTTGAGTGGTTCCACCCCCTCTTCGTGCAGGACGCCGCCAACGTCTTCACCACCAACCAGTTCCCCACCACCAAGACCCTGCCCGAGCTCTACGAGATCGTCACCAAGTACAAGCCGGAGGTGCTGTGGTCCGACGGGGATGGGAACGCCCCTGACAAATACTGGAACAGCACAGGCTTCCTGGCCTGGCTCTACAATGACAGGTGCGGGGGGGGTGTCTTACTGTCAGTGATGCGAGTGAGGCTTCATGAATTCCAACATGGGCGAGAGTTGTCATGTGCTGTCAGTGACTCCCTGCTTTGAACCAATCAGAGTGCTTGAGTAGAGCACAAGTCTAATGATCTGTTCGGCAAAGCCAGTGATTGGGAGTATGTGGCAGTCTCGCCTGTCATTGAGTTTGGGGAAGCCATGTTGTCTTTCCCATTACTAATGCTCTTTTTTCAACTTCAAATGTAATGCTAGACAGAGCTGTCCCTCTGAGCAGTGCATTTATGGGCACCTAATTCTGTTGTCTGAAAAAACTGATTGGTCGGGAATTTTTTTTTCCCTCATTTAACATGTACATCCACTTGTATTTTTAGGTTAATTATTTCAAAACAAATCACGATCAGAGAGTCTATTAGGAGGCACCAGGCCCACACCAAGCAAATCTTTTGCCCTGTGCGCTGTGTTGAATTAAATTTGATTGATTGATATTGAAGGTTATAATAACAAATGTGAATTATTTTTTCCTGCGCAGCCCGGTGCGCGACACGGTGGTGACGAACGACCGCTGGGGGTACGGCAGCATCTGCAAACACGGCGGCTACTACACCTGCTCCGACCGCTACAACCCCGGCCACCTGCTGCCGCACAAGTGGGAGAACTGCATGACCATCGACCAGAAGTCCTGGGGCTACAGGCGGGACGCAGAGCTGAAGGACTACCTGACCATCGAGCAGCTGCTGGCGGTACGGCACCTGCGCACGGAGGCGACTCGGGTTCAGGCCACGCCCACTCATTTTAATATTAGCTACCTCACGGTCTTTGATTTGAACATGAGGAGCAAAACGAGAAGGATGCTGATACACAGGTTAATGATGAACAGAACTGCTTTCTTGCAGGGTGAAGTTTGTGAGTGTTTAGTATTTTACGCAGCACATTTTAAAAATCAGTCATTATTGAAGAATGTTCAAACTTCAAAGCCAGGCTCAGTGCCATGGACCAATAGAGGGCATAGCTGTGTGTGTGTGTGTGTGTGTGTGTGTGTGTGTGTGTGTGTGTGTGTGTGTGTGTGTGTGTGTGTGTGTGTGTGTGTGCGCACACGTGCGTGTCCCGCAGACGCTGGTGGAGACGGTGTCCTGCGGGGGGAACCTGCTGATGAACGTGGGCCCCACCCACGACGGCCGCATCGCCCCCATCTTCGAGGAGCGGCTCAGACAGGTGGGCCAGTGGCTGGGGGTAAATGGGGAGGCCATCTACAACAGCAGCGCCTGGAGGGCCCAGAACGACAGCGTCACGCCTGGGATCTGGTCAGTGCCCGCCGCCTCAGCAGAGATGCAGGGTGCAGGCAGCGTAGCATAGTGGTTAAAGAGCAACACTCATAACCGAAAGGTTGCCATCTCGATTCCCAGCTGGGGCCATGCTGCTGTACCCATGGGCAAGGTACTTAACCCACAATTGCCTCATTAAATATCCAGCTGTATAAACGGATAACCATGGCATATGAAGCTTAAAAATGTGCTAGTAAGATCATTCTGGGGAAAAATGATTCATGATTGACCTACTGTACATATTTTGTGATGGCATAGCAAAGTGCTATACCCTGGTACTTTGTATTAGATTTGGCTTTGGCAATGGCTTGTTAATGTGCATTGTGTTGGTTTTAGTTGCACTGTTTATGAAATGTTCACAGAATCGTAATTCACACCATTATTCATATTCATAACCTCAAAAACCATTTTTCCCCTATGTTCATAAATAGGTACACATGGAAGCCAAAAGAAAACGTCATTTACGCAGTTTTCCTGCAGTGGCCTAGCAGTGGATATGTAGCTCTGAACGAACCCGTGGTGTCGCAGCAGAAGACTGTGGTAAGACTTTGTGAAACGACTCGCTGTCAAGTTGCTGTCGGTCACCTTTAGCCCGTGATAGTGTCAGGTGTGTAACTTGCAAACGATAACATACACGATACAGAAATACAGAACACCTGAAAGTCAGCTGAGATCTGTCATTGAATATAGTATAAGATAAGATAGTACTTTATTAATCCAAAAAGAAAATTGCTTTGCCAACAATCACGCATGTGGGAAAATAGAAGCACATAATACAACAATTAAAAAAATGCAGATACCATGTATTCATACACGTTAGAGTAAATTAAAGTACTGCACCAATAAAATAGCTTTGAAAAATTGCACTATGCAAGCTTATATCACTTATATAGTTATTGCACTTAAGAGGTACTTTGCACAATTAACTGCACTTACGAAGTTATTGCACTGCACATAGGATTATATGGGGATTATATGGCGATCTCCCCATAACAGAGGAGTGGCAGTTAACTGTTCCAGGCCTGATGTTAAAACCACAACTCAGGCTGATGCTTTGCATTCTCTATCAAAGTCCATCAGAGCTGTAAAATAAGTCCAGTGAGCTCTAGGTAGTGAGAGATCTGTGTGATAGGATAGCTTGTACTTTACTGTACCTGGCATTCTCCTTACTCTCCACCAGGTGGCGCTCCTTGGTTACTCGAAGCCCCTGGACTGGCAGCCTTTGAAGCCCGCTGGTCTGAAGGTGTCCCTGCCCCCGTTGTCCTATGGGCAAATGCCCTGCTCCTGGGCCTGGACTCTCCGACTGACTGGAGCAGCATAGGGACAAGGAAGGCACACATTGACCAGCACCTTTCTCATAGGAATATATATATTTTTTTCAGGGAGACAAGCTTGAAACCAACTGATCATATCATGTGTCTTACTGTGGTATCGTGTCGTATGATTTAATTGCTTGAAGAGTTTTATAAGTGTTTTTTTTGTTTAGAAATGAATTCGTCTGAATCACCTGGCTAGAAAATAATTGGGAGGGAAGGTAATGTAGGCCTGTTGCATGTGGAACTCAAACTCTCCATCTCAAAGCTGCAGAGAATGAAGGCCAGCTGCTGTTTTGATTGCTTGAGGGATGGATGGGCGGGGCATAGCATATTTACCAATCATAAAACAGAGCACAGAACATGCTCTGAACCAGGTTATACCTCATTAATGTTTTCTCTGATTGCTGTCCCGTCATCAAAGTCATGCTAGCAGTAATGGTGATGCATTATTTAATCACCATTATCCTGATTGCACACTTTCTGTGTGCAGGCTAACGATTATGCAATCAAAGTTAATCACTTGTATATTCACACTGTAAGCCTATTTATACTGACAGAAACACATTTACATTTTAATACTTTTCTACCTAAGTATGAGTGTTTTGTGAAACAGAAAATGCAGTGCATTGCTAGTAGTAGCCAAACTATTTCAGGAGTAGCCAGAAAGGGTTTGAAGTCATTTAGAAATGAATACATTTTTGAAATGTGCTTATGGTATGTTTTGAATTTGTATCAGGTTTTAACAATGTTATACACAGAACCTCTTCACTGCCCAACTAAAGTGCTATGCCAAACAATCAAAAAGGAAATGTGTGTGTAGCTTCATGCTGGCTATCTGGTTGTTATTTGTTTAAAAAACAAGTAGATGTACTATAGCAATATGAATAGGCCTTTAAAATACAGTGTGACCACAAATTTTGCAAATATCAAACACCTTTGCTAGTCATAGTTGAGGTCTTGCACAGAATATGTGGCTGGCCAAAAACTGTGGAAGTTCTTTTGATAAAGTCGCAGGTAACTCTCATGGAACCCTTCCCTTCATTTGATTTACAATATAGTATATCGTTTGGGATTGTCTGTTATATAGTATAGCATAGTATATTTTATACTGTGTCCATGCATTAGACCAGTTTTCTATATCCAGTGATACCTGAGTGGAGAAATTGAACATATATTTTTAGGACCAAGATTTTCTATGTAGTCTTTTTTTTTTTGAATTGTGAATGTTTTTAATTTTTGCTTTTTCAATGTATACAGTGATCATCTAACAGCACTTTAATGAATTGTTGTGATGTGAGACATGCAAATATTTCTGTTAAAATGTGAAAGAACCTGCCTCTACTGTTTGATTTCTGTTGTGTTTTTCTTCAAAATGATGCCTTTCTGGAAACTGAAGAATGAAGCACCTTGTGGTCTTGCAGGACATGCTCCACTGGGGTTAATGGCATCTAAGGAAATGGGAAAGATCAAATGTCCGCAAAATGAAAGTTAGGGCTACTAGAACTCACGTAATCAAAACGAATTCAGACGGAATGTGGTCACCTGACCATTCCAACCTCCTAACACCATTCAATCACCAGTATACAGCAGACAGGCGCCATGATAACTAGCACTTTACCATTGATCAGTCACAGCTATACAAATCATCATTTCTAACCACAACTCTACAATTTCTAACTGGGGCAGCAGTGTAGTATAATGGTAAGGAGCAAGATTCGTAAACAGATTTCCAGTTCAGTTCCACTACTGTTGTACCCTTTGTCAAACTACTTAACTCACAATTGCCTCAGTAAGTATCCAGCTTTATAAATTGGTCTCTGGACAAGGGCATCTTCTTAATGACAGTAATGTAATGGAGTGTAACTCCACCCTGGAAATATCTAAAAACCTGCAATAAAGCTGTAATTCCAGCAGGGGGCAGCAGATAGTCAGTAGTAACATAAGTGACAGCTCTTTATCGTGTCTCCGCATTCCTACAGAAGTATGCAAACAGTCATTGGAATATATAAGTGATGTCATTTTATCAGTACAGTCACCGTGTATAGCTACAGTATCTACACAAAACGTGGGCATTTCTTTCCTTTGACGGAGAGACCCAAAGCATCTTTATTATGGTCATACTGGGTCAGGTATGGGAAAAATCCTTTGTCCACAGGGGTAAAAATAATGTCAGATTTACATCCCAATAAAGCATTTCATCTTCGCTAATTCTTTTGGTTGAATTGCCTAAATTGGGGGATCAGGTGTTTTTTGTTTGTTTGCTTTCTCAGCAAAATGCTGACCCCCTATTGAAGAATCGATTTGGAAATGATCCCTTTCCCGACCCAGCATGGCAGGGGTCTGATGTCACACCTCAGCTCTCTATTTCGCTTTCTTTTTACTGGCTCTGGACTGAAACCCCAGCGCTGTTAATTGCAAAGAGCTGACCTGCTTTAGATGCTTTGAGGTTGGAGGTGTCACTCGCTTTGCACTAAACACATCAATCAGTTGCATCCTGTATAACACAGGTGTAGCTCAGTATCCAAGAGTTCAAATCCCGCTGACCATATTGTTTCTTGTCGGCTTGCTGTTTGATTTTGGATCCCTGTGGAATTAGGAATTAGGGTTAAATCGAAACCCACGTCCCCCTCTCATGCAATCTTCTGGTCCTCAGTATTTCTTTGGTGTAAAATCACATGCTGAATTTTCACTGTGACCCGAGGAGTTTTAGTCCTTGGCATAGAGCACTCAATTTTGGAACGTAGATACATTTAAGGAAACCTTAATTTTGGACTGACATTAAACAGCTGGACCACAATGCATTGCTTTACTCTCTGGTTCTTCCCATGATTCAGAATCCTGGTAGAGCTCCTCGAATATGTAATAATATACATGTTATATACATAGACATCTGACAAAAAAATTGTCTCCTTTTGCCATTTTCAAAAATGCAACAGCAAAATTTGGCCTGTTCAATGATAAATTAGAATACAGTCACAGTCCTGGTTTTAGAAGCCTTTAGAATACAAAAATTTGAATTGAAATATTCATTTTTACATGCCACAGAAAGATAGAGCGGAAATGCTGTGTTGTTGCAGGATTTTTAAAATCTTGTGTTTTTAATAATATTTCCTTCTTTATCTTTGATTGTTTCATGTATATTTATATTAGAGTTTGAATTACCTCACTGGTTAACATTTCTAGCATATTGGTATGCAAATATATGCAAGCGCATCCTTCTGATGATATTCAAATCTTCACCTCTTCAGGGGGGTAATAAGTGTTAAAAATGGTGTTAATAACTGTTGTTCTCATGTCCGCAGAAAGTGTCAACAGACACTCTCAAACATGATAAAATATCTCGCACAGCTTAAATTTAGCATCGGGATAAAACATGAAGTGAGTCTATTTTCATTTCAGTTCAAATGCAAATGGTCCTGCATGAAATATGACACATTTCATTTTCATATACTGTCTTTGACATGTATTTAAGGGCATACTTACATGACAAGATAATACTTAACTGTTGTGTTAAACAAAATAATTTAAAAAGTAGGGTTAGAAGGGAGTAAGTAAACGGTTTGTTTTTTGTTTTTGTCTGTTCCATAGTGTAAAATATATGACTGAGATTGTGCTGGCTGCTCCTTTTTTAACAAACATTTGAAAGGTACTCATGCTTTCCTTTTTTCGTGCTTTTCATTATTTCACCACGCTTTCTATTATATGGCAATAAGCTTGGAAAAAAAGACAAAATAATTGTGACTTGTGCGCTTTAGTGATAGCACAATCATGATATTCTTTCTAATTCCCAGCTAGCAGTGTAAAAAAAAAAAAAACATTTAAATATTCCCCACCTCTCAACTGCTATTCTGAGGCAAACACTCCAGTCCCAACACAGTCCTTGAAAAACCCTGACACCACACTGTACATGAATATTACATCATACGTGTACAACTGTAAATGATGAGGAGTGTGTGAATAAATTTCTCCATGTTTTTGTGTGTGCCGTTGTGAGGGCCAGACCCCTCTCTCTCCAGAGCTCTGGAATGTCCGTGTTTCTTGCTGCGGCCCTTGGTCTGTTGTTTGTGCAGAGTCTGTGTCTGCAGCCATTCTGAAAAGCGCCAAGGCAAACATGGAACAAAGACAGAATCATAAACGCTATGATTTTTTTTATATGAAGAGGAATTTCTCTCACCACTCCAGCTGCAGGAAGCCTTCCCTCAGTCACTCCATTCACTGACGGTGGCAGAGTTCAGACACTGTTTTTACCGTCTGACCACAATGTCTGGTCATGACGACCGGACTGTTGAGAACCAATGACAGAGCACTTTCATGTTGCGTTCAAAGCACAAAAACGCAACCAGACTGCTTGACACAACCATTTCCTTTGAATTTTTTTTCACACAGTAGATTAAATGAGGATATTCATAACATCATCTCTACTGACAAAGCACACTTAATGGTGAACAACTCCACGCCATTAATTTGACGCCTTTAAGTGAAATTGTGAACACAATATCATCTGCTTTACAAAGTGACTGATGCAAGAACACACCCCATTATTGTCATTATTTATTTATTTATTTTTTAAATAACTTTGATCACATGAACCTTCCCTGTGAATTACTGTAGCAGCCCTACTGTGAGTGACAGAATGCTCATATGGATTTATCTGTGGGATACTCCTGACTCGTCATGCTCTTTCCTGGATTACGTCCAGCAGTTCAGAGAAACTGTTCTCTTGGAGCAATGCTTCATATGTTCAACATTATAACCCAAACCATGATAAATCTGCTTTGCAAGGGCTATTGACTTGACGCATTCTTGTTACATCAAATGAAATACTTTCCAGAAGGTTCCTTTTAAAATAAATTGTATAAAAAGTTCACAGCACCTATTAAATACACAGTTCATGTTAATGACACAATGAAGTATTACTGATAACATTCAGAGAATGACTCCAGTCAGGTGGAATGTAACTTGGCCGGAAAAAAATCCTTTTCTGTGGGGCTTAGGTAAACACAAGCATACATGATTTGTCAGTTTTGGGCGAGGTAAGGATTTCAGCACATCAATGCACAGGAGAGTTTCCTGTCTGCATAGCATTGTGCTCAATGCTGCTCTTTGAAAAAAATCTGTCACGAATATGTGATATTTTGAGGGTACTGGGATCAGTTCCAACTAGTGCTGCACTGTAGAGAGTAGCAATGTGACCAAGTGAGGAAATATGGGGAAATGAAAAATAACTCTGACCTTGGATGGCACCCAGGGTTTTGAATTGAACAGTAACACTTCAGAACAGAACACCATTATAAATGCTTAATAAAGCATTAACAGTGCTATTACACATCATTAAAAACACATTATTGAGGTTTAGTCAAAGATGAATGAACACTAGGAGCTAAATCTGTTTGCATGGAGGGTTCCAGGGCTGCCAGTTAAAGAAACTTTCACACAAGGTTGCAAAATGTGTTGCACACAAGGCCATTTCAACGATGTTTGTTTTAACTTTGTAAGGAATATTCTCATGCTTAATCATATGAGTAAGACACAATAATAATACATACATTACGTCTTATCATCGTCTTACGTCTTATCAGCTAAGGTATGACACCATAAAATCTGTTCTGTCCAAATCCAGAAGAAACCCCTCAATGTCAGTGTCAACTGCCACAGGCAGCGGTGTGGTGTAGTGGTAAAGAGCAGGGCTGGTAACCAAAAAAAGGCTGCTGCTTCAATTCCCTTCTGAGGGGCTGCTGTTGTACCCTTGGGCAAAGTGCTTAACCCAGAATTGCCTCAGTAGATATCTAACTGTATAAATGGATAACATGTAAAATTGTATCTAATCTAATCTAAAATCTAATGTGAATTATCCTGAGACAACAAATGATCCACAGCCACTGCACCAGCAGCAAAATTGAGAGAAGCATGTATCTTCAGTTATCTATTTATTTATGTATTCATGTGTCTAATCACATTTTAGGTTTCGTTTCCTTTGTCCATGTATCATATACTGTGTATGAGTATCTGAAGTCTGTCCACTGTATAACATCTTCACACTTATGGATTTTATTCAAAACCATAGATAACCCCCTCAGCTGCTTCCATAAACATCTCTGCTGTGCTATGTGGAGAACCCCCCCCCCCCCCCCCAAACTTAGATAACCCCCCCCCCCCCCCCCCCCCCCCCGCCAAAAGGAGTAAAACAATGTGACAGGGCTACTGCCATATAATCTGATGGAAGAGTTCCCTGGTTAATGCAGAGGTGTGTGGTGGTTGTTCTGACACATGCATGGACACCAAAAGGTTACTGGAGCAAGAGAGTAGCTTTGTGTGACACAGGATCCAGCACATAAATATGAACAAAATAATCAACCCAAGGCACGGGGAATCAGATAATCCAACCACCAAAAAGGTTTTGTATTAAATTGTATTGTGTTGTATTTTGTATTTTATACTGTATATATATATATATATTTTTTTTTTTGCATAAAGTCACCATTCTATGTGGTGCAGGTTTAGGAGGGGACAGGGGGAGCATGACCCCAACAGTACTGAGAAAATGTAATGAACTAACTGCATTGTAATGCGGTGTTAATGTGAATGGGCGCCTGGTCCCCCACACTCCCGCCATTAGGAGCTGTGTACTGTTCCCTGCTCTGGATGGTAGTGTGAGAACATGCAAATTGTTTGTTTCTGAGGTTGCATCACGCGGGCCACAGCTGTGTGGCAACCCGAGCATTGAAACTCTGCCAATGAGAACCTCTTTATCACAAATAAACTGAAGACTGGCTCATGGGAAAATCAGTTTGGCGGTACATACAGGAATGCTGATAAAGATGAAGGTGCCCCCCCCCCCCCCCCACCCCCACCCCACCCCACCCAAAAAGGGAAACAGGAAAGTGTAAGATATTCTCCCTCTAAAAGAGTGGTTAACTGTAGAATGGATGCTTTCTTTTCTTTTTTTTGATGCCACAATGCCTATATTGGTGTGGTTGAATAGAATGGCGTTATTTCATAGAATGGGATCATTAGTGATCAAGCAGAATTGTTTCCTTTATTAATGCTGGAACATTACACGCTATTGCCAGATGACCTCAGATGCGATGATGGGTGGATTCTGGGAGTGTCTGCGGTTGGTTGCATGCTCCTGTTGGGTGGAGAGCATGCACCATCTACAGATCCAGTTGTTACATAACCATTTAACCGTTTCTCGGAAAGACAGTCAAAATTTACAGAGGGAGTTTTCACTGTTGATCTTCAGAATCAACCCATGTGACCTCTCACGCTGTGTTTAAAATCACAAGACCTGGACTCTGAATACCAGCAAATTCCACACTACTGTTCCACACTACTGTTTCACAACCTAAAACCTTATTGCTTATATGTCTTTTTAAAATATCCATCTGAGGCCCTTTAATTTGCAGCGTGATCACGTTGTCAGATCCCCTTGGGTTCAGCAAAGGGAAAGATAGTTATAAACACTGATTTTTTTCCACAATGTCATGCCAGTGTTTTTGCATTTTTCCACCCTAAAAAAAGAGTATGGAGTTCTCTTGCATGGAATGAATTGTATTCAGTTATATTTAAAAAGAGACAACTTTAGAGATGTTGTTCAGAATTAGGTAGATAAAATGCAATAACAAAATCATGAAAAACACCAACTGGATACCAGACGGACTGTGAATAGATAATAGTATATGTTCTAAAGCATAAAAACTGTTTATGGTTATAAAAGAAAAGAAAAGAAATTGTGCTGTAGTGAGATAATGAATGTTTGCTAAACTAAGACGTTTGGAGATCTTTTTGAGGCACTTTTTTACAACCACAAATTACAAAATCATTCCAATTTACACCTTTTTCCACATATGTTTAATCATTGCCTAATCTCGCCGCTCAGGCATGTAATTCGACATTTTAGCGCTCCTGTGGGTTTTGTGAGCATTTAAAAAGCTGTCAAGGCTGTTTTCTACTTAGCGTCCTAACACAGTTTTCCTAATTGGTAACATACTGTATCTGTGATTACTTTTTAACAAACACCCATGTAACCATGCAACACCCATGTAACAAAAAAAGATAAGTATTGCTGCGCACTTCGAACACATTGTGATTAGCCGTCCACTGGCTAGCCCGTGCGCCATGCGCGTCCCCGCGGGGGTTCCCTGCAAGCGGAGAGGCCGGAAGGTTGCACGGGCGCGCTGGGGGATCCGATGACGCAACTGGAGGGCACAAACGGACAGATGCACTCGTGCTCGCTTCCCATCTCCTCTGGAAAGCGGTCTGTCTCCACATGAGGAATCCACTTTTGATTCCTCATGTGGGGCGTGTCAGAATGATCCCTTTGGCGAAAGGGTTAACATTTTCCGTTATAATGTGCAGTAACCTGAAAATGTTTAGATCTACACGATCCTATCTGTGAGTGCAACGCGGTGTGTAGCTTTGTAGTATGTTGGCATATCATGTGCATGTTACTGGGAGACGTGGGGAATACCCAGATGCTTGGATGCGTTTTAGGAATGTTGCGTAATATCCTCCAGAATTCACATTAACCTATGCAGTGGCTGAGCCGCCAAAATTCATGTGGCAGTGTGCACAACTCTGACCACTAGCCGGCAATTTTTTCATTGAGGAATATGAATACCGAGGTCTGCTACAGGTGCGCTTGTCTACGTTTTGAGGTCCCGATTCGTAACGTAGGTGAACTGTCATACGTCTGAATGCTTGTCTGAGAGCGCTTGCTCTCTTGTATGAACGCGAGAGGTGGGTGGAACGATAGCCCGTTCCGGGAATGTTCCATGACGCGTTCGCTGACAGGATGGGGGCTAGCAAGGGGTTCTCGGGCGCCGATTGTTGCAGATGTTCGCGGTTTCCACAGTTTAACGGAGAAGCACACTTGGCTGCACGTTTATGTGCTGGAGACCCAGTTTCTCTGATGCCGCGAAACCCTGGAGGCGAATGCCAAGCGGTGTGTGCTAAAAAGATCACCTGGTTCATTTCACGTGATACGTCTCATGCTCAGGGCAAAAGGTTGTTGAAGTACCGTTATACGGTCAATGATGACTTATTTTAGTATTACTTTAGTTTCAGGCTAAGCCTTGTCCCATCAACACAGCAGCACAAGACACCTGAAGGCTTTGTTGAGTAAATTTCACCTCAGCTCAGAGGCACTCAGGGAAAAAAATCATTGTATGGTAGTGTGAATTGGAGCTATTTGTTTTAGCCTAAAAGAGGCAAACAGATGTAATTTTATTAACTGGTATTTAATTAATTAGCATGTGCACATATCTAAAATTTGAAAGTAATTTAAATTAAGATTAGCACAGAATCTTGATATATGGACTAGATTGTCAGCTTGGTGCACTTCACATTGAGAAATTCCATGGCTGTCATTGCTGAAGCTACAAGTGCTCTGATCTGATGGCTCGTGGTGAAAATTTGTGAAGAAGACTGTTGTAAAACAGAGCACCCACAGCCAGCACTGGAGTACAGACAGCATGTTTCTTTACAAATCCTCATAGATGGGGGACGGAAGAAACGCTGGAGTTGGATATCTGGTTACCGTAGAACATCTGTGGTCACAGAGAGTGTTCACAGGTGCCATTGAGTTGAATGCTGGCAATGGTGCTGTACTAACATGCCAGGGTACTTCTTAGAGCATCCTTACATCCATATCTTATATGCATTCCTCTGCCATCTTTGTAAAGATGTTTGATCTAAACCCCTGCAGATACTGTGCTGTAACCTTGTCTCTGTAGTGTGAAGAAGGCTACAGGTGCATCCTTGACAGAGTGACAGTCTGTGGCAGTATACAAATCAATGGTAATTTATTTAATCCATAAAAAGTTAAATGTCAGGAAGAGGTCTTTGGTGCTAGTTTTAAAGTCTTTGGTGTTGAAATGTTCAGGGATTCAGAGCAGTCTGGTTTTAGACCACAAAACCAGCAAAGAAAGCAATGGGAAATCTTTCAAGGACAGTTAATTCCAGGATTAAAATTTGACTGATACAGGGTGATTGAAGGTATGCTGTTCCATTCTCAGAATGAGTCATTGGCTGGATTTTGTTCAAAAAAAAAGAAAGTCATTCAGATGTGTGAATCATTCAGTCACTGAAGTAATGGTAATAATGGATAGCGGTCACTAAGCATAACGAGAAAAGGAAAAGGTCTCTTTTGAAGAAGCTCTTAACATCTGATTGAAATTAGATCTCAAACAAAGATCTTGATGGGGAAATGAGTAAGGTATAAACTGAGATGATAATTATTCTCAATAGTTAGATAATAAATAATAAAATAGTTTCATTTTGCCAGAACAAAAATAAACATGGAAGTCAATGGAGAGGAAAATGAATTAAAAAGAAATAAAAGAAAAGATGAAAGATTTAAAAAGGGGTTTGGGGATGGAGTTGAAGCAACAGGCATAGACTGGGGAAAGATGTGCAAGGTATTCATTAAAAAACATTATATGCTTTTTTATTTCCTCAGAATGAGGAATTTGCCCGTGTGATGTTTTTGATATAGATAAATCATGTTATGTTAAGGTTCCCTGTATTTTTAGTATCACATTTTACTGACTGTAAGTAGGTGTTCTGTGCTATAATGAGAGTCCACAGCAATTTATATTCTGGTTTAGTGTGGCAAGTAACTCCATACTTAAAAAGCCATATACATTGTCAAGACATGACAAATAAAAAAACCTGTGAAGAGACGTTGTGATACTGTGAAGAGTGAACAAAAAGCAACCCCTGGTTGTGTCTCCGTGGCGCTGGTCATGCTCAGTACTCTTAATGCTTTGACATGAGAAGCAGTATCAGGAGGCTGGATGCTGCAGTATACCCTCCCCCACCCCCCAGGCTCAGACCTCTGTCTGCATTATGGCCATAGGTACAGACTGTAGAAACCAGGGGCAGGTCTGTCAGAAAAGGACAGCCTCGTCAGCCTCTGTCCGTGGATGCAACATCCTGCCAGCTAGCGTCTGCACATTTGGTCAGCGTTAAGGTTAGGCTGAAGCTGGGACTCGAGTTTAGGTTAGCTAACAGTAAGGTTAGTTAATCTATAAGAGACTGCGCACAGGGCTTAATGACCAGAGTAATCAAACTTGAAGCGTTCCCTGATTAGGGTTTTCACTCAGACTGTCAGGGTCAGAGGGGTTGCATCCATGATCATTTCAGATGACAATGCCTTTTCAGACAGCTGTTCCTGTTGGAAGTGACATCCTACTCATATCTGCCCAGGCTATATTGAGGACTTGAAATATGCTGGCAAAGAAAAGAAACAAATGATTTGAAAGCTAATCTTGATTGCCAAAAAAAGACAGAGAAACAGTGGTGTGCACAGATTTCCTGCAATCTTGCATAGATAAAGAAGCCATTTGCTAATCCCTCAACCCACACGAGACAAGCGTTCTCGAGCTGTTATCCAGGGGTCAGAATATGCCGTAAATTATGACTCAGTTCCAAATGCTGCTGCTTGATATCACTGCCTCCAGATGTGTGCTGGCTGGAAGCAGCTATTCAGGAGTGAATTACGGGGAGGTCATCTGACAAAGCCGGCCGGTTTATCTGTCAAAGGCGACGTGCGATATGAGCTGTTTCACTGCAGTATCTGACCCACGCAACATCCACTGGATAAATACTCGTCTAAGCGGTCTGGAGACACACTGTGCAGTGTGAATTAAAAAAAATTGTCTTTGTGTGCTACTGTTGGTTCCAGACCGTATGAGATCAGCTGAAACACGAAACATTTAAAAAGCACCGGGGCTACTCTCTGAGAGGCGGTCAGTAATTTCCTTAGCAAGTTTTTATTTGATATCCTTATCTATTTGCATCTCATACATTATACGTTTTTTTTTTTCTGGAAAGGAGTGAATGAGGGCATTGTTCATCTGGGCTTCACACGGTGTGTTTGCTCAGTGTGTTCAAGCAAACATTTCCCCTGCTGTGTTTTCTCATGCTGTGGAGGAGCTGCCGTTTACAGGCCGACCGCCCCGTGGAGGAGGCCCGCGGCGAGGCGAGCGTTCTCCGCACACGCCCGCAGACGCCTCACTCTTGTCCCGCAGCGGCAGAGCTGACGTCCCCGGGCAGTGTGAGTGTGCCGACATCGTCGTTCCCCTCGGCTGTTGAACAGGAAACGGTTCACAGCTGCACTTCCTCCCCTTCACACACTCGCAGAGAGCAGCAGCCCTCTCTCCCCCTCCCTCTCCCTCCCTCCCTCTCTCTCTGAAGGTTCCCGCAGCTGTGAGGACCAGCTGAAAACCCAGTTCCGTCTTTGCGCACCTCCGGCAGCCGCCACGAGAGCATCGTCACGGAGATGGGTGTCTCCACCTCCCCCCCCCACCCCCCCACCCCTCCCCATCCAGCCAATCAGCACACAGGTGTTTGTGCTGAAGTAATGTGGTCACGTTAGAGATTGTGCTGGGGAGAGAGGGAGAGGGAGTGCGTGTGTGTGTGTGAGTGAGTGAGAGAGAGAGAGAGAGAGAGAGAGAGAGAGAGCGAGAGAGAGGGAAGGAGAGAGAGGGAGAGATACGAGGGCAGCTGACGATTGTAGATGGGTACAGCTCATATTTGGAGGGCACATTTGTGGGCTCGTGACCCACTTCCTGGAGGTGTGAGCTCATTTTTCCGAGCCTTGGGGCTGGTGGGACGCAGAGGAACTGGTGTCAGGTGAGTGACAATGTGAGCAGGGCTGGTGGCTGGGGGGTGGGGGGGGGCAGCTTCGGGGAGGGAATGTGTGCGCGGGGGGTGCTCAGGTTGAGCCGGGTTTAGAAGGACTAGCGCTGAACAAGGCTGTCAGTCAGATAGTGCTGTCCGTGAAGCTTGGATGTCTTTAACCGTGCTGCTCACACGCCAAACTCCTCCCTTCTGTTGGGCTACGGCAGGTTGCCAGTTTTGGGGCTGGATTAAAAAAAGCACAGTGCAGGCTGAATAGTGACAGGTGAACTTAAGAACCTTAACTGTAATTCACCTTTAACAGTTTAGCGTTCTGTACTCTGTGCAGGAGCAAGAATGCACTGCAAAAGTACACCATGCATTTCACTGAATTCTGAACATGATTCTGAATTACATTACCATGGCAAATGATGCTTAGACAAGCATGTGGTGTGTGTGTGTGTGTGTGTGTGTGTGTGTGTGTGTGTGTGTGTGTGTGTGTGCGTGTGTGTGCGTGTGTGTGTGTGTGTGTGTGTGTGTGTGTGTGTGTGTGTTGGTGGCTCCCGGTCCTTATTCACATCATCTCTTTCTCTCTGACACAGGCGGCATTAGATGGCTGTGCATTGGGATTAGTTCATACCCACCAATAAGAAGAGGAAGACTGTTATACGAGGTATGTTAGCTGGTATGGCTGCATTTCTATATGTCCACACAAAGAGTATGCCTCCAATTTTAGTGGAGAACAGACAGGCAGAAGTCATGGATGACCCTTCAAATAAAAGACAGCAAATCATGACGAGTGACCTGCCATGTAGAGGTTAACATGCAGTGTCTTGTTAGAGGTCACAGTGCCAGGCTGTGGGGTTGGTGACTGGATTCGAGTGGAGATGAAATGGATCCGCTGCATTTAGTTTGGTGGCATTTACCTTCACCAGGGGCCACATGTAGGTCGAGGTTCTGACAGCAGGCTTCAGGGGCTAGAGGGACAATCGCTGCTTATTTAGGCCAACCACAGACAGCAATGAGGTCACCCGGCCCACCTTGTACCTTGTTGTCCAACGCTGTGATCTTCTGGAGGGCAGACAGGAGGACACTAAAGGGTATATATGCCTGCTCTGTAAATTATATCAGCAGTTCACCTTATTGTAGCTTTATGGGAAAGGCAGTGACTGGCAACCAGTTGGACATATTCAGAGCACACCAAGTCTTTGGCCCTTAAGAGTCTGATTCATAAATGCTTGGCATTTAGTACCAAACACTTCTTGCTTTTACTGAGTCATTTTTCCAAAAAAAAAACAAAAAACCTTCTGTTCAATTCGATTGGACACACACTTTAAGTAATAGCTAGGAGAGAACAGGACTTGTGATCTATCGTTTGAAAATTTCAAGGCGCCATTTTAAACCTCACGCTAAATGGAAGAAGGTTTGTAGATGCATCCCGCAGCCTTCTGTAGGTAATGTCGAGACAGACATACTTACGAGGGTTAAAGCCACCATATCTGCTGCCACAGCGCAAGCTCTCAGCCTTCTCTGCGCCCTCTCAGAAGCTCGCTATCGTGACCACTGCAAAGAGAAACCACACAGAAGGAGAACGCTGCTATATTTAGACAGGACATGTACGCTGTGTGTTTTGTACCTGCCTTCTAACCTAAGCCCCAGAGGGCAGACTGAGTCATAAAAGACTAAGCTACTCCCCAAAAAGTCACAGCTATGCGTACCGCTCCATGTGATTCATATGACGTAAGGTGACCATGTTGCCTGTTATTGTTTTTTAAGCCGTCCAGTTACGCGGCAGCCGGAGCACAGCAAACTGCTGTGGCTAAGCAGGAGCTTGAACTGTATTTGAATTGTTAGTAGTGGAGGGTCTGGGGTGAGTTCAGTAGGTAAAGACTGAACAATGTTTCAGAGGTGCTCATGGGAGGTTGAGTCCAGAAACTATATGACAGTACCTTAACACTCTCTTATGACGGACTTCATCTCCCATCAGCACTCTCATGACTTGTGGCAGCCCGGGTTGCCACTGTGTACTGTTGATTGGCCAGTAGAGGGAACCCTCTCCTCTGGACAAGGCAGTGTGTCAGTCCAGGGATGGGGACACTTTTATGCAGGAGGTGTAGCTTTTCAAATGAGATGTTTGTTCAAATCCCTCACTGAGGGCATAAGGTCATTAAATCTTTTGGGAACTAACACAAAACAGGCCTTTTATTTTATTTTTTTTTTTGGGCGTGTCACTGCCAATATCCCAATCAGGCTTTAGCCATCTGATCACATGACGATGTTTCTGAGTCTAACTGAATTATCAAGAACCCCTGGCTTTCTGTTTCAATTGATGGGTGATGAGAATTACATTACATCACTGTCATCGCAGACAATCTTATCCAGAGTGACTTACAATTTCATCCATGCACACGGCTGGATATTTACTGAGGTCATTGTAGGTTAAGCACCTTGTCCAAAAGTACAACAGCAGCGCCCCAGCGGGGAATTGAACTAGTGCCCTTTTGGTTTTTAGCCCTGCTCTTTACCAGTACATCATATTGCTGTTAAGAACATCTATGGGTGAAAGATGAATAGGTAACAGATAGAGCTGATAAATTGTTGTTTCAAAACGATGCATGGGCAAAGGAAAAATCCCATTGGGACCCATGTTGAAAGCCAAACAATGGATGTCTTCATTTTTTTTTTTTTTGCATTTGATTTTTGACGGCATATCTATCCTCAAAAAATACTAAAACAATCATTCTCATTCATGTACAGTGCATGGTCTAAAATGGCTGTTCATTTTTAAAGAACTACCAGCAGAGATTTTATGTGTTTTCTTAGACTGAGAAAATGAAGCAATTCTATTGGTCAGCGCCATGGTTTTTGTTCGAGCCCGAGCAGACAATGTGTGAGAACCTTAAACAGAAATACACATTTTGTTACTATGGGAACCCTCGGAACAGCACTTTGTCCTTGGTGGGATGAGACTGAGTGTGTAAGAGAGAAGCGGGAGTGAACAGGAGGGACGAGGGAAACTCTGCTGTAGGCACGGAATGCACATGTGGGAGAAAGAGGGGACGGAATAAAAATTTTAGGTGCTGCGCTTTCACAATGGGCTGGAACTGCACTTGCTAGGAGCAGGCTGGAGTGATGTCATCGTGGGAGTGTGCAGCCAAAACCAGCGCGCTGTGAAAGCCAGTGTTTTTCCCCCCCTTCATCATACCATTTTTCATATCAAGCAAGTTCTATCTATTAAAGGCATTAACAATTCATACCGCAGAAAGTCCATTAGTCAAACGGAGTGGGTTATGGGCATATACAAATGGCACACTAACCCTTACCAATTTTCCCAATGCAGCACCGCCAAGAAATATAATTTTATGTGTAGTATTGTGATGTAATTTGTATTCTGTGTTCTAGGGACTATTGTGTGGTAGTATACTTGGCTCCCGTCAGATTGAACAAGTTAATTTGTTGTAGGGCTCGAATAGTGTTTGAGCTCACACTCACTGGTCCGGAAGCGCTGTTAGCCTGGTCTCACACTGTTGCCCGTTTAAATTGAATGGATACACTTGTGTTCTATTGTGATGGAAGTGGTTCTGGATAAGAACGTCAGCTAAATGCAAGTAATGTAATGTAAGAGAGGTGTAACCATTAAATGTGAAGTTCTGTGCTGTCAAATGTCTGGTACCATGTTATCAGAGTCACCACAGAGCAGCGGTGTGCTAAAACTATTTGCGTTGTCGATTCCGTTTCATTGTACTTTCTTTTTTTCAGAACAATGGATCTCGTTCACTTGGCAGCCATCTTTGTTCTAAAAAAAGGCTCAGTTTTCATCCTTTGTTTCGCTGGCTTGTCAGACTCATTTGTAGAATTGGATGCACGCTGTACAGTGGGGTGCTGAACGCTATGGCAGAATGTGTTTTCACACATTGACTCACTCAGACTGACTGTACTTTGTGTCTGTTTATTCCAGATCATTCCGCTTTATGTAAAAAAGGATGCCAGAAATGGGCCCGATAAGCCCACAAAAACAGGAATTTCTCCTTTACATTTAGGGTCAGATATTGGATTCACACAGCAGAGACAAAACAGCACTGTGTGACATAATATTTACCACGGAATGAGGGAGCATGTTGATTTATTCACCCACACCAGTGACTTTTTCCCTTGCACCAAGAGTTCCCACTTTGTGTGAGCTGTGGAAAATAACTACTGTTGCCAGCTGGGCAACTTTAGATTTTAGAGAGATTTTATGAGAAGGTAAAAGTTATATTTACGTACTGCGTGTGAAAATGGGATAGGTTTGCTGTGGGGTTAGGATAAACAGTCCTCATTGGCCACATGGCTCATTAAGAAATACGGTTCAGTGGATATGAATTTCCATACAATCAAAGCATGAAGAATGCGTGTGATGTGGTTATAGCGGTGCGTTTTATTTGGGTTGGAGTGTGACAAAACAATGGCACCCAACCACAGGCCGAGGTTGCTGACCCCCTGTTCTGACATCATACCCAGGGATAAGAAAGGGGGAGATGGAGTGGAGGAGGGGTGCCGTGAACAGCCGACACGGAAAGGAAGCGGTAAGCGGTATTTTTATAGTTGTGGACGGGACAGGATTGTCTAAATATGGTTTACTGCAATGGGATCTTCCGAAAATTCTTACCCAAATCTTTGTTTTGAACTTCGACTGCTAAAGGGCCAAGTCTGAGGCCGAGTGAACCATTCAGCACAGCCTTGCTACAGTACATATGCCAACCACCAGATACCATTTTCTCTTTGCAAAATTAGCAAAACAACAACAACACGTGGTCTATCTTTTCATAATATCAGAATGAAACGAAGCGTCGGACAACCTGTTTGCCAGGAAGAAACAAATTGTGTCCCTGCATCACCCACAGTCAAACCCCTGGTGGGGTTTTTTAGCCTGAAAAAAGCTTTTCTTTGGAGGGTACCCTGTAGCTTGTAGTTGGCAGTAACAAAAGTGACCAAGCATTTGAAACTGTACAGATTCAAATGAGAGTGATGCATGTGAATTTGCTCACCCAGCTTTCCTGTTTTGGGGATGAAACGTCTGCGGGTAAAAATGTGCGCGAGCAATATTTCTGCCTCCAGTAAGCGCGGCCTGGGCCACCCCCGTATCAGCTGCACCCGCTTCTGCTTCCTGCTCGGCGGGAATGCAAATCACGCCCCGTTTGGCTGGACGACAGTGGCGGCGTTCGCTTCCTTCCTGCCAGGACAGCTGCAGGCCATCACCGAGCGCTGGTGAAAACGGACGAGCGCCTGAGTGACCGCGCACACGCGCAACACATGCACACGTGCAACACACACACACACGCAACACACGCACACACGCGCACACGTGCATACGTCCTCACACGCGCACACACGCGCACACACACACACGCGCACACCCCTCTTACAGCTCCGCGTTCCGGCATGGCGATGCCCGATCGGTGCCCTCATGACCTTCACCGAGGCACCCAACCTGCCAGGCTTCAGTAAATACCTGGCGGGTATAGACGGATAGCGCAGAAAAAATATGAGCTTTGTAAGCTGGACCTGAGGAGCAAATAAATTATAATGACGCAGAGCTGGAGGAGGCTTGTTAAAGAGGCCTGTGCCTCTGCTGCTGAAGCCTATGGCAGAAACTCCGGCAGGGATAACATCCGTGTCTGTCCCTGTATCCCTATCGAGCCCTGTCTGTGAAGAGGTGACACACGACACCATACGGGAAAGCATGAAATCTAATAAAATGCAAACTGCTTTCATAACGTCCATGTCACAAAACGGAAAATGCATTTTGGTGCTGGCTGCTCTGCGTCCGTGTTATTGTTGTGCTTATTGATCCTGTGATGGAAATTTAATGTGTCTTTGCTATGAATGCCGTTAAATATTGCAATTTCAGATTTTTTTTTTTTGCTTGTGGTGTATAACATATTTTGGAAAACATGCGTGCATTTCCAAAATATTTCATTGTGCATGTTAAATCATCAGGTTAATATATCCATATATCTACCTCTAGCAGAGAGCAAGAGAGAAATTATGTCTCTATTATGTATTATGTTCATATACAGTCTGTACATATATAATATATAGTATATATATATATATATATATATATATATATAATATATATATATATAGTATAAATCATTATAAGTGACATGTAACCATTGTCCTCATTCATTTTACCTTGTTCTCCAAGTGAACCATATATTAATACATACAGCATGATATGAATTAAATGGAAAGCACTTAAGGCTTGCAAAGCTTCAGATCCCTCTGCAAAGTTAATGAGATCCTTGGTTTTATTAATAGGGGTCACCTCACCCCATGCATGGGAGAGCAGTAAGCTCTCACACACGCTCACTGGGACATGTTCCGTGAGCAGCTATCGTTATGTAATTCTGTGAAGAGTTATGCGTCGAAACCCTGCCAATTTCCAGATTACACCCTGGATTAGTGGCACTGGTGTCCACACTGAGTTGTAGCAGCAGACTGGGGTCTGAAGGGATGGATTAAGGTGAAGACACGTGGTCTTGGTCTCGTAGTAGCTCAGCATCAACTGTATAAGAGATTTAGACACCAGTGACAGCTCGTCCTTTTCGAAGACTCTTTATCACCAAATCACCTGTACAAGGTAGTAATAAAACGGAAACTTCACTACAACATAGTAATCAGACAGAAAGCACTTGCATTGTCTCCTTTAAACCATGTTCTGCTGTGTCACCTAACAAGGAGCAGTCAACCACCAGGCAAGAGATGGGGGGTATTGTTTTTGTGTACAAGGTATTAGAATGCGGTCCCCCTTGGGGTGTTGAAATGTGAGCTTGGGCTTGGCTGTTGCTATCATTGCTTCAGTATGTGTTAGGGATTTCAGATGGTAGCGCATCTGCTGTATCGACACAGTCATCACTGAGGGTTCAGGCCGAGCCTCTTCCCCTTTTAAAACACACACGCTGGAGTAGCATGCAGCACAACCTCACGGACACCCTTTGTCTTTGTAAATAGCTGACCTACATACAGCACGGGTACACAGCTCTTCAGGCCATGGTTGCTCCACATATAGCTCCGTGTTTTCATCTGAAAGAAACAAAATAGGATTTTTCTCTTTTTTTGCTCATTTCGAAAGGGATCAGCAGAGTGTTTTGAACCATTGAAGACATGGCTGCGTGAATTCATAAGGCAAAACTGATTATGCTTTTGCATCAGAAAATTGCATTCAACAAAAACCACGTACAATGTGTGAACAGCAATATCCTCTATAAATGTGACTAATATATACATGTGATATTGAAATATAACACTTTTTGTATATGGGACTCTTTGCCTATGTGGCATAAGTATATAAATGAGGTGTCTCAGTTTAGGAATACCATTTAATAAGGAATAAGTTCCATTTCAGACATGAACAGGGGAAAGAACCTAACTGTTTACAAGGCAAGGATCAGCATATCAAATCCCTTTTTCATTTGGGTTCCCCTGATAATGTAGAATAAATGGTCTAAATGACAACATTTGCGAAGGGCTTGGAGATGCATTTGTAAAAAGTTTTAAACATCTGGTAACATTCAAAGGCAAATGATGTAGTAAGTCACTGCCTCAGTAATACAGTAATGACTTCTTTTTCTTAATTCTGAATATCAAGCATGCTCTCTCGCTCTCTCTGTATCTGTTATGATGCTAATCTCATTCTGGGTTTGTAAGTGGAATATGCAGGAGGCGTGTTGAATAGCATTTCATTTGCCTCAGTGTTGGGCTGGTTGAGAAAGCCATGCACCTGAGAGAGCATTGTAAGAGTTAGCTGAAGGAGATGTGCACGAGTCCGTACATCAGTGGGAGCTGAGTCAACAAAAGCACAAATTCAAAATAGGCTAACAGTGATTCATTTGTCCAATGACATTCATTGATAAAAGTGCAAAATATGCTAATGCCAAAAAAAGCAAAGTGTGGTAGATTTGTCATTTCAGATTGAATGAAATGTCAACACTGCACGCTTCACACTTTTCCCAGTAGTTGTCATTTGATGAGCACATTCATAGGCCATTTTGGCTTTATGTTTTGTAGACGTTGTACTGCTTGATTTGAAATGAGTTCTGATAATTCTGCTCTGTTTGGTCCTCTAAAGCACCTGTAGTTGTCCTGAACTCTGACTCACTGAGGCATAGTGCAAGTGTTCGTTGAATTCACCTGAAACAGCTGAAATAGTCAGATGTATCATCCCTGGACCCTCAGAGGCAAGCAGCTAGACTTTCACTCTGCACTGTAATACTCTCTCAGGGCTGTTGTCCAGAATAATATAGCGGAGCTTCAAAAGTCCTACACAGCTGCTGAAAGCAGAGCATATGGAAAATGGAACTCCTGATTCCGTCCACAAACATGCAAGCTGATAGACAAAGGAAATCTCTCATCTTTTTCATTTATTGTGCCAGTTATTTTCAGACCAGCACAGATGCTGATGAGTTTCTGCTGTCAGCACTCATCACAGGAAGTGACCTCATATTGCAGACGAGTGGCAGGATAGAATCAGTGGTAGCCACAGTAGAATCAGTTCAATGCCTGAATGGGGATTCATGATAAACATGTGGTCCAGTTGTAATGCATCGAAATATTTGCTGTTTGTTCTTACAATGCTAATTGAAGTTCCAAATGAACATTAGAGAATTAGGGTAGAATTTTCAGACATTCCCTAGACAGCTAACCAGATCTAGACAGACTGGTCCTGCCTGTGACTATAAAAATCCCACTCACCACTTCCTCTCCATGTCAGCTGTTCATGGCATACCCCCCCCCCCCCCCCCCCCCCACCGCTTTCTTTTCCTTGTTTATGATGTCCACACAGAAGGGTCAACAACCTTGGCCCGTGACCAGATGTGGTCCCTTCGTTGTACTCCAGGCTAAATTTACCATTATATACAGTGCCAGTCAAAAGTTTGGACACACTTTTCTTTCTTTATTTTTACTAAGTTCCACATTTTAGAATAATAATAAAGACATCAATGGTATGGAATGGAATCAATGAAATCATGCAGTGACCAAAACAGTGTTATAAACAAATCAAAACTATCTCATATTTTAAATTAAACATTTTTTAGAAAGAATTCATACATAGGCATCAACTTCATGATTTATATTTGGCTAAGAAACAAATTTCAAGCATTTAAGCATAAGTCTTTAGACCAAAATGTCTTTAAAATACGTTTCCCATTATCTTAATCAGGTGTGTCCAAACTTTTTACTGGTAGTATAAATAGCCATATTTATCTATAAAGTACCATTATAACCACATCAAATGTAACCTTCACTCTTTGATTGCATGGAAATTCACATCTGCTGAACTGCATCTTGTACTCATTCTTAGCTACAGGAAAATGTTCAATTTCTCAAGTTTCACATCAGACCACAAGGCACATACTGTACATACATTTTACTAATTTGTCACAAGTTTAAAGGTCAGTTTTCCTCCCCTTTGAGAGCCACTCCTCTTAGATTTAAAAGAGATGCCATATTTTCCTTAGCCAGGAGATTATGTCCAAATGGAAGTGTCATTTGGTCTCAGATCATGAGCTATAATTCAAGGAAAATAAAAGAGCCAGGGTATTTGCTCTTGAAATAAATATATATATACTCTGAACCCCAAATTCAGACTAGCCAAAATTTGCTTTGTCCTTTCTGATGAGTAACATAAAATAAAGCAATATTGAACCTTTTTGGAATTATAATACAATAAAAATGCAACACATTTATTGTAAGTGTTAGCTGAGCAAATGAAATCCTTGTATGGACTGAAATTAAATGATGGAAAATCTGTAATCAGGTTGATAAAGGAATGATGTAACCGTCTAAAATTAATGACAAATATGTTCCTCTAATTAGTCAGTGACCTCAACAACAGAAGCAAACTATGTATTCCAAAATTTTCGGAAAATTGTGGGGCAGTGAGACATTGTAATAACGACTTGAGACCTTGCAATGGTTGTCAGTTCAATTCCCAGGTGGGACACTGCTGTTGCACCCTTGAGCAACGTGTTTAAGCTAGTATGCATGAATAGGTTTCTGAATAGCACCATTTCTCTGTAATACATACAGTACTATCTGAAACCTGCACTGCTGGGATGTCTCCATCCCTTTTCACTGGGAGCAGCAGTCTGCCGTATGTTGATGTGAATAGTGCACCTTTCAAAAGATAGAAAATAAGATTCAAAAAGCCAAATTACTTTCATTTTCATTTTTGATTACTTTTATTTTCTGTATGACCTCTCATTTTTCCTCCCCATGTTACAGGTGTGTTCTTTTCCTGCTCTTTCTTTTGTTGGGGGGGGGGGGGGGGGGGGGTCCTCTGTTTGGGAAGTCCCCAGGAGTTGGTCAGCTGGTCTTTCTAAAAACGGTACTGCATGTCCGGGCAGTGGGAGTAAGCTGACACTGTGTGTGTGTGTGTGTGTGTGTGTGTGTGTGTGCGTGGGGTGGGGGGGAGCAGGTGGTCATGGTGTCGACCGCTGGCTTTGCCACTCTGACCACCCTGCTTAACTTGCAGTGTGGCAGCAGCTGCCGTCGGCAACACGAGATGCTTAGGACACAGATGGAGTGGGGCTCCAGGGGGGACATGCCCAGAGAGACACCCCTCTGCCGGCTTTCACAGAGGGAGGCCCTTCACAGAGCAGGCCTGTGAAAACCCAGCATGGGCACAGTAACTACAGGTGGATGACCAGCATGTAGGATTGCCCTGAGTTCCCTTCTGATGGTGGTGGTGGGGTGGAGAGGGAGGTGTTAAAAATACACACGTGCATGCATTGGCGGAAGGCACTGTTCTGTTCTGCTCACATGCATAAATCACCACGACTCTCAAAGATGTCATTTTGCTATTTAAAAATGCTATTTAAAAGCCATGACATTTGATGTGTACTTAGGAGGGAAAAAAAAACATTATCAAGACAGAAAAATAGACTTTGCATCTGCAAGATTCAATGGTGAGATTTGCGGGTTCTTACCCGTTCTGGGTTTTCTTTCTTTTGCTGCCTAATTAATGACCCTCGCCCTCGTCACTCTCACTCTCAAGCCCACTTCTCTGCAGGTTTCGCGTTCGCGTCATAAAGCACAGGGGGCGTGGGGGGGGCAGATCTTTACCTCTGCAGACTGGACTGCCACGCTCCAGTGACACTCTCTGTGGCAGCCCAGCATTGGCCGGAAGTTACAAAACAAGACCTGTAATTAGCTGAAGTGAGTGGTGAGTAGGTAGCGCGACGGTACATACATTAACGCTGCTGCAGGTAATAGCACCGGCGCGCTATTCTGGGATCCCATGGGCGGGGGCGACAGTGAGGGGGCGGGTTACCAGGTCGGTATTCCCAGCACACTACGGTCAAGCCTCGGGTCAGCGGCAATGCGATTTATCTGCCGGCCAGACAGCGGTTTTGACGCGTGTTTGTCTTGTGGTTGACTCTGTCGGAACGAACAGAAGCGCCTTTTTCCTTAACTGCCGCCTTTCATTCAACCCCTCTATTTGCGGTCATGTCTGTTCAGCAACACCAAAACTTAGAATCCCGCCAAAGAGCGCAGTGAATTGACTGCCTGGCTGGTTGCTAAAAGCGTCTCTGAATGTGGGCTGTCGTATAGTCCCTCTGGGAGCCCCGTTGCTATTTTAGTTCCTGGATATGCGTCACGGCTGGGTATTTTCTCTGGCGACTAGCTTACATCAGTAGGTCTCCTAACATACGTGCTATCGGTGAGCGACTTATGATTGATGGGAGTTTCGCCTGCTGTTTGGCTTAATTCGTGACCTCAAAGAATGGACAACAGGAATTTCCGACCCGAGGAATGCTGCGAATGACCGGAGATATGGGCGAACAGAGCGGATGAAACGCAGGTTTGTAGACGGAAGGTTTTTTCCTCTCTTGATGTTTCGATGTTGTCGGAAAGGGAGATTGTCACGTCAGTAAGTGTGTAGCTAACGTTAGCTAATTTTCTCTACATATTTGGAAATTGTCAGCGTCAGAGCGGCACCCTGCGAAATGCTCCGGTCTCGGTTCCGTTCACTCTTGCGAGGCTTGAAGTGTGTAGCTGTGCCATGCTCTTGTGTCTTTTATTCGGGTAATAGTTTATCTCTCCTTTATTTGCTAACAGCAGTAGGATTGCTGTATTGCGGTGACTGTCCGAGATAAAGTGCGTCTGCTCTCGGGTGCGGTGTGTGGTCAGCAGGACTCTAGCATGTGTTTCCATGACCGGCACAGAGAATGAAACCGCGACATAACCTTCAGCCTCTCCGCCGCGTTTCCCCCGGGCGGCTGAGGAAGTGTTGTTGCGGCGCTGTGATGTTTTGCGCATCTGTGCCGATGGCACCAGTTGACCTGTTCTTGCCTCTGTTTACGACGCGGCGCGAATTCCCACAGTTCATGGAACAACCGCACCCCCTCACCCTCCCACCATCCTCCGCAAACTTTGCCACCAGCTACCTGCGTGTGTGAAACAACACCACCTTCATCCCCCGTGCTGCTGCATGACAAGACATGGTTTTTATGGTGTGCAATAGTCGTACAGGCGAAAGTGACGATAAGATTAGGAAACGCCGCAGGTTTTGGATGTACGTCCCGCGCACGCCGTGCCGGCTGCCTCTCTCTCTCTCAGCTCAAAGTTGCGCCTTGTTCCCGAACGGCTTATCGTCTGACCAGTCGACATTTAGAAGACCATCCGCTCTCACAAACGCGTGGGAAGCGCCGGTAACTTTAGAGCTGAATGACCTTGAAATGAGCTCCTGTAGCGCTCTTAAAATCCGCGCCCCCCCTCCTCCCCTCCCAGCCTCCAGCTCGTGGCCTTAATATTTGACAAAATGATATATTACCCTACCCTAACCCTAACTGTAATGTAGAGAAATGGGCTCAAATATGCTTCAACGCTGGGCTGCGGGAAATGCATCAGTGTGAATGTATTCAGCTGTTAAGCAATTGGCCAATTAAGCCACTGGTAATTGGTTGTAGCAGAAAAAAGCATAGATGCCAACGTCGTGCGTCATAGCCCTGTGCTCTCAGCTGCCCGCACCAAAGCACTAAAGCTGGGAGAGGATCCCAGTAAATAGCCATGGGGAGTAATCAGTATGGTGACCCAGAGCAAGTGGCTTTTAACCATGGAGAACACCGTTATGGTTAGCAGAGCCTGTACAGGTGCCAGAGGCTTGGAGGGGGGGGGGGGGGGGATTTTTCTGCCTCCCCCCCAAAATGCAGACCAGTCTTACATACAGTTCAAGGAAGATGTGCTGTCACTAGAAAATGTGCAACATGCAAAATGCAAACAAAAAATAAATAAGTTTAAAATAATTTAAAGAAATGATGAATAAATTATCATACTGGAACTGTGACTACAGTAAAACTTACTCTCCATAATCTTGACCATTTCGGTATAGATGGTAACAGCATGCATCCTACACACTAACAAAACCAGTTAAACCAGGGCAATCGGCTGGAACCAAACCAACACAATATCTGTTCCTCCAGGAACTGAGCTGGACATCTTTGCCTTAGAGACTCAATTAATTTGCATCCTGCCCCCAGAACAACCCAACCATCTGTCTACAATACCCACGCAAACCGTGGAGAAGCATGGCTTTCTGCTTAATGAGTGGACCAAACTGGTTTCCATCCACGGTGGAAAACATTCAGGTTGAGACGTGTTTGTCGCATTCCGACATGTTTGTCATATGCAGACTTGTTTGCCGCTACTCTGTAAGGTTTTTGCTGTTTGTTATCATTTATATTTTCCAGCCTTGAAGGCGGCTCCTCATGCAGTATGCCTCCTTTTTCCTCTACAGCTTTCTACGTGCGGGACCATAACAGCAAGTGACTCAGGTCAAGGGTGTCCTCCCTCCCATAAGGTCACACAGGGGTCAGGGCTTGCACCATTTGTGCAAAGGCCTTTAGTGTCTGCGAAACCCCCCCCCCCCCCCCCCCCCTTTCAGGGTGTGACGCAATTGATCTGATCTGGGAGGAGCGAAACTTGTGTTAGAAAGGAACTGCTGTCAGTGAGTCACTCTGACTTCATCCTGAGAGAAGCCTACAGGTCACCGGGATCAGGAGTGTGGGCAGACTCATTGACCGGCACTGCGTGATTCACTGAATCCCAGACAATGCACAAATGCAGGCTTGAGGTTTCATCGAACGGAGAGGCGCCTAGGCCTGATTGGTCAGCGTCTCCTGCTAATGCAGTTTTGGTTTTCTGACATCCATTAGGCAGCTCTAAAAATAATAACCCTTGCTTACCTCATAATTGTGTCACAGGTCTTATCTTTCATGGTACATCAGCTTCAGTGTATGAAGGGCTGTCCAACCACAGATTTTTTTTTTGTATATGGAAAAGATCTTCTGAAGCTACAGGTGTTCTCATTAGCTGGTTCATTATGAAAATTCTTGCTGGGTTGTGAAACAGCAGAGTGGAACCGGAACCAAATCAGAACCTCCCATTACCATGGGGAAGCTCCCAGAGCGAGGATGGAAGAAGGCAGATTCTGAATGTTTTGTCGAGACAGAACATCTGCGGTAAAATCTTTGAAGGTACGGTTGTTGTGCAATGGAGAAAATGCTTCACTAAAGATAAGCAACTTGTGTGTGTGACCTCGTTTTTGTTTTTGTTTTCTTTTCGGTCAAATGACGTTGGTAGCACCCTGTGCATTGAATCTCCTCTCTGGGGGGGGGGGGGGGGGGGCGTAAAGGAACGTTAAAACTGCTGATGCTCGCTACCATAAGACTTATTCAAGCAGAGAATGCAAGCATTCTTGCAGAAGTCGGTCTTATCCTGGGGGGATCGCAAATCCCTGCTCTCTTCTGTCTGACACTAAAATGGTGAACGGAAAGTGGTGTGGTGCAGTGGTAAGGGCGCTGGAAAGTGCAAATGGAAGGTTTCGGGTCGGATGGTTGAACCACTGATTAAAGCATTTAAGGTAACTTGAGCCTTTGCTCAGTAAACAGCCAGCTGTAGAAGCAGGTGATATGTAAAGTGTAAGCTATATAAGCCAGACGCTGTGCTGTATCTCACCTGTCTCTCTCTCACTTTCCCAGGATATTTGACTACTTGACATTGAGTAATGAGACAGGCTCCACACACACACAGATAGAGGTTCCATGCAGAAGGGGGGGGGGGGGTGCACGTGTGGGCACACACACACACACACACACACACACACACAGAGGCTACATGAACAGAGAGAAGAGAGAGAGAGAGACCTTACACACAGGGGAGATAATGAACGGCAGGAAACACACGCGGCGCAGAGAGGGCTCCGCGTCAAGCCAGCCCAGGAGCGTCAGAGCAGCCCGGGACCAAGCAGGGCTCTGCTCCTTTGGCGTAACACTTGAACCCTGCGTGAGGACACCTGTTTTCCGCCACCTCGGCTAGCGCTGGCAGCCGCCCATTTTCCGCAGGGAATGCACAAACCGTGGGAGCCATAATTAGTTTCACGTCAACAACAGGGCCGCTTTCTTTCGTTTTCGGTCGCCGCGTCCGCTTACTCAGTCCTCGCCTTTCACAGAAATCTCTCGGCGCCCGAAACCGATAGCGTCTCCGCGCTGCGGTGGCTGCACACCCCGCTTCCAGTCGGCCCATACAGTGTACAGATGGTTTCTGCATATTGCGTAGTTCCTCACCCTAGAAGACATTTGAATGCGCGGAAGTGTAAATGTCGACCGAATTCGAGTAACATCCGTCAGATATCGATTAAATCCTTAAATTAATGCATTTCCTGTAAGCAAACGACACTTAGTCCAACTTCTGTTATAGCGGAGGGACATACACCGCAACATTTCCGTAATTTTTACTAACAGAGACTGTAACATAGCAATACAGAAGCAACGCAATGTGATACAAAACACAAGGAGTGTATATTACGAATATGTGATAAGAAACATGCCGTATATACGTGGGTCGCTGCTGTTTTTTTTCAGAAATGCAGCTTTATGATTTTATTTTATGTATTAATCTGATCTTCATTTCGGACAGACAAAACGCGTGCGCGCGCGCGGACAAACTCCAGCGCACGTGAGGCGGGCACGGGTACCGCAGGAAGCAGGGAATATAGCATGCAAACTTTGCGCACCTTCCAGTATTTCCATTGCCCCTGCGCACTCGTCCAATTATGAATTCAGCAATTTGATATTGCTGTAAAGGAACGGAAGTGCGCCCCCACGGGGGTTGTAAATTGCGGTGGCCCTCGATTTCTTACGGTGAGGGACAGTGTAATACCACTTTGACAGGTGATTGCTTTCTTTTTCTTTTTTGGGACAGGAATACATACTGTTTTTTTACTGGTTGTAATTTCCTCTTTGTGGATTGTATTGCATGTATGGTGGCGTTGAATAAGGTGCGCTGAATGTAATACGCATTTTGGATTGCGACCCGGCCAGGTGCAGGGAAGAGGAAGATGTTGCTGACTGAGCAGAGGCACGAAGCGTGACGGTAGCCCTGATCTCTCGCTTGTCTGTGAGGCTTGGCTTCAAAGTGGCATTTCCAGAAGACCGTGACAGCAGCAAGCGTCCTTTTGTAAGAACAGACGCGGATGGTCACGAAAGCCGAGCATGCCGCGTGAGCGGTTCGCGGTAACCAGGTAAACGGGCTTCACCGATTGTTTTCATCCTGCTGCTGCGAAGCATGCTTCTGTCTTCCGCAGCAATGGATTAATGCTCTTTGACCGGGCGATGGAACAGAAGCCGAATCTGGGCCAGAATGGGTCAGAGGTTATCAAGGATACTGTTAGCGCGGGGTGGTTTGACGTAGTAACGCACGCGTTTGGATAGGACGACAGACTTGTAATAGGCTGACCATATGTCCTCTTTTTCCCAGACATGTCGTCTTTTTGGGACCTGAAAAATCCGTTCCAAAAAGAGGGCATGTCCGGGAAAAAGAGGACGTATGGTCACCCTACTTGTAAGGTGGTACGGCATGGTATACTCACGGTCCACGCTCGGTTGGCTGGATACAGCACTGAGAACACTGCGTGGATGTAGCACACAGACTGGAATACCTCAGTCTGTGGTTGTTCTTGCATTATATGTACACGGTATGTCACTGGGAAGTCCCGCAATGCTTTTGAGTCTAACTGTGGGCACTGAGTTACTTAACATTACGAACCAGCTTGACACTTTAAACCACTTGGTGAAACAGAACAGGTAATCGCCTTATGAGGTAAAAGTAAATTAAATTAGAAAATAGGTGCTCATTAGGGATCTCCTGAAACCAGGATTACCCGTTAGAGGTTGTGTAAGGAGATTTATGCACAAATTAGTGACACGTTGGTTGTAATGTGTAGCACTGTGTGGAGTCACTAATTTAGTGACCACTTACTCACTGTGAAATTCTGCTGTACAGCTGTACCTCAGACAGAATAAACTTCATGAACTCTCATAAAATGAAACATGCCTTGTGTTCTCCTGCACTGGTCAAAACTGTTCCTTTGAATAACCAGTTTTAAATAATGATTAAAAACGCAGCTGTGTGAATATGATTCACCTCGCAGACATGATACCCGGTCACCGCATTAACAGCCACTGTCTGCGTTTAAACATCGTGAGTCTGAAACGGTGTTGGCAGTGAGGGGTTTGTGGGAGTGCTGTCAGGCAGGGGGCTGCTGAATCAGCTCAGGGGGTAAACTTTAAGAGCCTTCCTCCAGTGGAGGGGGGTGTTTTGCGCCACCTCTGGGCCAGCATTTCCCGGAGGGCCTCTGTGTCCGCACACCCATTTCACTTCCAAGGAAGTGCCTGTGAGGCTGACCCAGTAGGGGTGTGCGCCAGCATCCTGTGGCATAAACAGGAGCGAATCATATTCACCCGCTTGGCAGACGCCCTTTTTCCACAGTGCCCTGCGTAGCTGGCATGCTTATGCCATATTCCTTTACTGTTTGCGCAGCTGGATGTTTACTGAGGCAGCCGAGGTCAGGTGTCTCGCCCGTCACCCCTGCCTGGGAATGGAACCCGCAACCTCCTGGTTTCCGAGCTCAGTCCCATGGCCCTTATCAGCCCGCTGCTGGATTGTCCCCTATTGAGGGAAGCAAGTGATCCCCCCTTTCCAGGCCCGGGTTACAGCCACGGTGTTCACTGCGGAAAGATGCCGTTCTCTCTTGGTCACCTTGGCAACTGCTTCCTGCAACCATGTCCTGGAGTCCTCCCTTAGCTTTAGTGCAGTGGAGGCCAAAGAGTTTTGGCATACAGCGAGTGAAACATGAAGTTGGTGGAGGCTGTTTGGAGCAGGGATGTCACTCTCAGCTGCTGGTGTCTGCGCTAGTTTTCTTTTTTCTCCATCCCACCAGCCTGCCTGAATCAGTGACTTTATTAGCCGAATCCATTTGCACTGATGCGTTTCCCAAAGTCCAAACTGGCAAAGCGAAGGCCTCATGCGTAATCTCCAGCTGTAATGGAGCATTTTAATCAACAAATGCCAATTGGAGGAAATGAGTCATTAAGAAAAGAGGAGCAGAGGCTGGTGTTAAAGCCAGCGCACACCACATCCCCCTGGAGGTGAGCCTGGCTCTCCTGGCTGAGAGTGTGTGGCCCACATTAAAGCAACAGCCTCTTCCTTTTTTCTTTAAGAAAATGTTTGTTCTCTGGAGGAAAATCTAATATTTTTTTCGTCTCTGTCACGGAGGTATGAAGACGTCCACGAAGTTGAGGTGCCGCCAGAGGAAGCGGTATTCCCGGAAATTTTCTAAATCTATTTAACCAGATTGTGGATCCCTGCAAATAGAGGAGGTAAATTTAAGGAAAGAGACAGGTGTGTTTTATTGGTGTTTAGAGGTATTTTTCATCCAAAATAACATCCGAGAAGGATGGGAAAGCACCTAAAATATTGATGCAGCTGCTCTCTCTCTGTCTGCTCACTCTTGCTTTGACTTTTAGAAACTGAATAAAATCCATCTTACATGTGCCAATAATTTGTCCTTTCCTGAAAAATGAATGTGAAATGAGTCCCTCATAAAGGAAAGTGCGGTGCGTTATGTTATAACAATTAACATGCAATTAAAAAGAGGGCCAGTAATTCCGAAACAACACAACAAATAGAACAAATACATGTATTCATCAGACACCTCCACTCGTGTTATAGTAGCAAGGTATTCTAACTGAGGTTTGCTCTTGAGAAGGTGAGAAGCCACAACAAAAATCCTCCAGTTGGTCAGATAGCAGAAACAAACCGGATGTGTGTCAGTTTCAGGATATGACTCTGAGTCACCTTGTGTTTCTGCCACAGCTTGCAGTTGTCCAATGGTGAGCATTCTCACCGAAACTGCTAACTGAAGGAAGGGTCATACCATGGGAAATCTCATGATGTTAGCGCAAACAATATGACATATCAATGTGCCGTTTTCATCTGGGTATGTGCCTACTTAATGTCCTCTTTGAACTTCACTCACCAATAAAGTTGTATTAAATAGAGAAAAATTTTAAATACTCCACAAATGCTCTATGGTAAACAGAGAATGATTAGGGTCATGATTATTATTTAGCGCATATGACCACTTGGAGCTTAATTTAAGCTCTTTGTAGGTTGAAATAGTACACACTAAACTGACGACCCTTACAAGGGTTATTGATAACACTTTCCCAGGATTTAATTTTCACTTATCTTATATATGTGGCCTAAGTGTATAACACCAGCCATTTTGTCAGGTTGAAAGACAATTGGGGTGTTTACACCCTTGCTGCAGTGGAAAGACCTGCTAGGCCAAAATATCCTCCCCCGTCGCTACCTGTCGTGACAGGAACAACACGCGACTCCTGCATTATCTACAGGAAGTAGCCAGGAGGCATCGCCAGAGCAGACCCTTTTTTCCCGGCGCTGTAGACCACGCTCAAACATAAAATTCATGGGGACTAAGACTCTCTGCTGTTCTGTGCACGCATGCTAGACTTCCCACTGTGCGATCTCTGCCTGGAAATGACATAACATACTATACAGTAAGGGCAGAGTGGGGGGGGGGGGGTGAAGATTCTTGCTCTTGAATGAACATCTTTACAAATTGTGGTGAGCATCGAGGAGCAGCCCAGACCGTTGCCCTGTAAAGCTGGAACCAGGCCAGCGTGACCTGAAGCCACCTTCCTGACCCCAGCACGGCCTGCTTTTTCCCTGCTCTCCCTGCAGCTAAAGCTGGGAGCGGTGTGACATCACACCGAATGCTGGCATCTGCCCCAGATCCAGGCGACGGCCTGGGGTGCATCTGCTAGGCAGAGCTGAGCTTTTCCTGAAGCCAACTAGGCTCCACGGTGCTTCTGTCTGTCCTCCGGTCGTTGGCTGCTGTCTGGCTCTGATTTCCGACTCTGCCCACCGCTCGCTCGGACCCGTGCCGGCATCAGTAGGGCTAGCTGACTGAGCCAGTGCGGGCCAGCTCAGCTGAAACCGTCATGGAACACCACCCAGACCCAGGGCTAAAGTGCCAGCCAGGTTCCAGGTCAACAGTGGGGAGGGGGATGAAAGAGCTTCCCAGAACTTGTAGTTTTTAGTGGATCACTCTGCAGCCAGACCCTGATCTGATGACATCAGCAGGCTATGGGGCTGGCAGAGTAGTGTAAAGCAGTTCACTCTGTATATGGCCTAAGGTCCTAAGTGCCTGGGAGAGTTTATTTACGAGAAATAAAGCCGCCCCCTCCTTCCCCCCCAATATTTGGGAAATCCGGCCCTCAGAGTCTATAGGATGAGCTGGTGTTGTGTTGCTGTTGCACAACAAGAAGGGGGTAGTGATACTGTGACTCAGTGTTGCATGCGCACACAGAGTCTTGAGTGCGTTTGCTTTACTCTCGAATGTGGGAGAGACAAACACAAGGTGGAGTGGGTGGGGCCATTCCTCTCACACCTCAAAGCTCCCTTTGGATTGGCTCCTCAGAGAGGGAGGCGGTGCTATCACTGAGGAGGTGGAGCCACTGACTCAACATTACTGGAAATAGTCAATGTTTTCTGCTTACGCACATATCAAGGAACCTTTTGGTGGTCATGGATGACGTACCTGCAGACTAAGCCTTCCACAGTAGTGGTCCCACAACAGCCAAAGTAATGTATGATCAGTATACATTAAAAACCATGCTGCTCCAATTTCTTCTCCCTTAGAATTTATGAACTAATTTATTAAATAATAATTATTATTGTTAATTATGCTGACTGTGAAGATGAGAAAGGGGCATCAAAGATCTTTCTCTGGGAAAACAGGACAGGAAACATGATTAGTTGGACACCTTCTCAGCGTATATTGCCCTCTACATATCGGGATCCATGTCTGCATTTCCTCTGGGAAGATCAATAGCAACCCCTTGTAAAAATTCCCTCTCTCCTTTCTTCGTATTGAGTGAAATATTAGAACAGTGACAGTAAAGAAGGGCAAATGCATGTCGGTGTCAGGATCTCCGCTCAGGCAGAAATCCCACGCTTGCTGACGGTGACACAACACCTCGGCTCAGCTGCCAGAAAAAGGAAAGCGTCACTGCTGAAACAATGAGGCCGCGTGACTCTGACGTCAGGAGCTACCCGCCAGGTCCCGAACGTGCTTCCTCCCCCCCCCCCCCCCCCCCTTAAGCCATGGGTCTCTCTTTGGGGTTGGAGGGGGGAGAGAGGTGGGGAACCCGCGGTCCAATCGCTGCCGCCCTGCTGAGAGGACACCTCTCGGATCTGTTTGTTTGTAACGCCAGCACCGAGGCTGGAGGAATTCCTGCCCTTGAGGGCCGGTGGGGAAACGGCTGGACGGCGTCCCAGCGGCGGATTGCGTCAGCCTTCTGACGCCGCCCAGCCGCTTGCATCTGCAGTTTGTTTTTCCCCTGCTTCCCCTCTGGATGTAAGGTCATCCGCGTGGGGGTTTCCACTGTGTCCAAAGCCAAACGGCTAATTTAAAGGCAAAAAAAGCTTGAAGGTACGCAGTCTGTGGGTAATTATTAAGAGTTCTGTTAGGCTGGATTCCTAAAACGTAAGGAGCAAATGGAAGAACTCCTTAAAGACACAGAAGGCTGTTCCTTGAAAGTAGAAAGGAGCTCAGTGGTAGTGCGTGTGGAGTCCTTTGTTCTGGAAAAATATCCTCGTGTGCGGCGATCACACAGGCTTTGCCACTGATGTACGAAGCTGTATTCACAGCTATACGTCAGTCTGTAGATGTTGTTACAAAAATGATTACACAATGGTGCTGTTTGGTATTTGCTCAACGGCGTGACAAACGCGTCCTTTCGGGGCAGTTTTGGCTTGCGTGAGGACCCACCGCGACGTAAACTATCATGCAATAAGTATTCTGCTTTGTGCCATCCTCATACTGTTATTTATACCTGTTTCAACATATACATACATACATGAGAAAGGTCTTATAAAGATTTCAGTGACACTGTCTGCATGTGCTATTTTGTTACTGTGAATATAGGGGTTTATTTATTTCTTTGTGTAATTTTGATTGGATTTTTGAGGGTATTGGGAGTATAGTCTCCCGTTTAGTGGAGTGGAGGTGCACCTGCCTTGTTCATCCAGCCTAACATTCCTGTGGTGACAACTGTGTACTCATTACTCCACTCCTTACTCACTGCCCCTGTATATGGGGAAGGATGCTCGCTGCATTCTAATCGAGCGCGTGGAGCGGCCACTGCCTTGGATTGCTCGACCTTTGTGTGTGCGTTATCTCGGTTTATAGCACGGTTGTCACCATGCCTGGCACGCGTCTGGCAGGCGAGGCTAAGCCTGGCGCAGGTGCACCTGACAGGGTGTTCATCTGTTGCCATGGTTGCCGTTTCCGTGGAGAGCGGAGAATCGGGTAATGACAGACCTGTTGGCCTAAGGGCCTTTTTTTCCACAGTGTGCTACTTTTAGCCTCTTAATAATGCCACTCCAAATGATCGCACTAACTTTTCGTGATTACCTGGCCTGACGTTATTATCACCTGAATATCGCGGAGAAAGTGAGGAAAAGTGGGGCCTTGGCTTTCTGCCGGTAATGAAGTCTGTCGAGGGGGTGAGGGTGGCAAGCTGTATTTATGTAGTATTACTGTGAACTGTATGATAACGTTGGGAACATCGGCTCCTGTTCTCGTCCTTGTGTGTTTCTCTAATAACCAGTACATGGATCGTTTCCTTAGCGACCACAGTCAAATCCATAAACCGTGGAGAGCTTTGTGATCAGGCAGCTCTTCCACGGCATTAAAAATGCGCCGAGGCTTGAATTGCCTTTCGTCGAGAGCGGAACGGAATCTTGTCTCAAACAATCTTCATTTCCTCGTGAAAGACAGTCGTTGCATTAGGAGAGTTAATGAGCTATGGCGGCTTTATACATTAACGACATTATGACCGTAGACCAGATCTTCTCTCAGCTGGGCAAATCACTCAGCCTCGTCTGGGCTCGGTAGGTCAGCAGCCTGCTTCACAACAGTTTCCCCATAATTCTTTTTGGGGGGGTGGGGGCGGGTATGGCTCCTGTGTGAGTCACTCAGATGGTCAAGGTGAATGAAGAAAGATGGTCAGACTTAATACTGAATCAATATTCACAGAGTCCCCCCCCCCCAAAAAAAAGATAACCACAGACAATATATATCATTCCATATTGAGTTCCACATAGTTGAAATGAATAGGCTTACATTATGCCTTTCTACGAGGCCCCACGGCCATGATATGTCATTATGAGAATTTTGAAGTTGAAGTGCAGAGGAGAATTTGTGGTTAGCAGAAATGAGTAAAACCGCGGCTGCATTCTCTGCAGCCCTCGGGGCCGGCGGGTTTACGCTAATTACAATTTCTGCGATTTGTCAGTGCGGAGAGGGGGAAATGAATAGCCCCCTTACTTTGTCACTGGAGTTTCTCCGAATGATTACAGAAATATTTCAGCCGGGTTTATCAGATGACCTGGTTATGCCGCCTCTCCTCGAACGCTGAGATAAGATTTGTGTAATTCCGCGGGCCCCGACACTCGGAGCGGAGCATCGATCTGAGCGCGTGCGGGGAGGGTGCCGCGGCAACCGCGATAATTCCGAGGTGCCGTCCCTGATGGGTTGCCTGAGAGACGGCGGAGATGGAGATCAGAGCTGAGATCCATGCGGAGCTCTACCCAGAGGTGCGGCCGCAGAAAAAGATGCCAACCCTATATTATTTCAGCGCCGCTTGATAAAGAGATGGATTCTCGGTAAAGGAGGAGCCATGGAGTCAATTACCCAGTGCTCAGTGCAGATACTTCATCCTCAGTGTGGTGGTGCAACCTGGCAAGACCAGGTGCAAGAGAACTGGTACCTGCCTTTCATATTAGCTTTAGCAGCCCAGGGTGGTGGCTAGCTGTGTCATGCGCCCATAGGATAATATGCTTGTGCAGCACATAACATTGATTTAAATAACCCGGAATAAGATTAGCACATACAACAGCAACCATGGACAGCCGAGAGTCCCTTAACAAACTGCATGCCCAGTTTCATGCCAGAACTTGCCAAGAACTTGCTGCAGTGTGGTGCTGGGGGTTACCGAGTGTAATTGGCTGTTCTCTGTGCATGGTCTCGTAGTTCTGGTTATCCATGTGACAAGCATTACTCACGTCCTTCGTGTGCTAATAATCATGTTCATATTTAGCATATTACATCACATGCCGTGGACTTCAGTATCTTCTCTCACTGTCCCCATCTCCAACCGCGTGTGTTGTCTCAGAACCCTGACTGAGGTGTTTCTTCCATCTCCACAGTGACCACGCCCTACCTGCGTATCCGAGAGAGGCCGGGCGGAACCCCAGATATTCTTCAGCTTGTCGCTAAGTTCCTCTCAGGAACCATCGCTGGGAGACTGCTGGTGAGCAAGTACCATCTCTGCATACAGAGGTATAGAGTTAGCATTGGACCCGTAGGTGTCACAGGATCCAGCTGTGTTGCATGTGATGGAAAACAGGGCCATGGCTAATGAGGGTTCAGATTAGCAAGAGACAGCCAATGACTGATAAGATCCCACTGATAGGTGATGAGAAACACAGATATGGCCTGTTGAGCCAACAGAAATCTTGGATACAGTGTGTCTGTAGTGTTCTCTGTGCCGTAGCTTAAGGTTCCAGTCAGGGGCAGGGAACCCTTGGGTACGGCATTTAACCTAAATTGTTTTAGTACAACATCCAGCTGTATAAATGGACAGCATGAACAATTTAACATGTTCGAATTACCTTGGATCAGAATAGCTGCCCAGTGAATGAATTATGGTAGATGACAAGGAAGATAAACATATTCTAAATCCCAGCTCACTTGTTTCACTGTCTGTTGAAACCCATTTCTGTACAGTCTCTACAGTTTCTACTGTACATCTTCTATAGTTTCTATGTTTACCTACCCATCTGTATTACCTATTTTGTCTGCATGGAAATAGGGATATTGAAAACGTGCATGTTCATCTCTCTTCTGTGTGGCGAACTGCTATGCAAGTGCTACAGTGACAGCTGTTCTTTTCAGTTCACTCCTCAAGGTGTGGTGTGGGACTATTTGTTTTCCAAGCCTGCTTCGCTCTGCAATATTCTTCAAAGACATTCATCCACAGAAAGTCCTCTGCGGCAATACTGAAGTCTTTGTTATTTCCCGGTGTTTGCTGAATATGGTGTACAGTATATAGACAGTGTTAGACGGGAACTGCCACCTGATTTGATTTGAAGAGAAGAGTACTGATGTACAGTAGAAGGGTTCTTGGTTGGATCAACCCAACAAATATTTAAAGAGACTTTAAGATAAGATGTACTATGGGTAATGAAACTGGAAAACCTGAAATGTGACAGCTGACTGGGACAATACCCAGTTTCTGTGAAAAATAGCTTCTTTTGGGGCACCTAGAGCGGTTCATGGAATCCATAGGAACTAAGGGAACATTTATCACACGGCCTTGAGAATTCCACTTCCATGTTCTGTGGATTGTTCACTCAACCAATCATATTACGCAGGATTAATTTTCACTTGCCTTTTGTTCTTTTATCGTGTGTTAAATGATCATTTTAAAATCAGTCATTGACATTTTAATAGACCCAGCTCACCTTCTAATGATCTTCAATGCTTACTGTCTTCCTGCTGTCTTTCAGCTCAAGCTCTTTCAGGGTCTTCTCTGCTCTGTCACCCTCATTCAAGGTCAAATCCACTCCCTCTGTCCTTCCTCAAAGATCTCTCTTCCTGATGCCCGATCCTTTACTATAAAAGGAACTGTCTTCCAATTCAAATAGTTAAATCATGCCTCCAGAGCTCGAGTGAACTGCTTGTTTAACTTGTTAAACATGGGCCGTTCAGGTTTCCTCTTGGCGTCCATTTTTGTTTTACTGCAAGGAATGAAGATGTACCTTATGTGACACGGACATAACCAACATACATGTTTGCGCTGTATGGACATGGAAACAAGACATTGTGTATTCACTGCTCCATGCTACATAACATGATTCTTTTGCAGAATGGTAGTAAGACACGGTGTTTGTATTGGCTCACATCTGGGTGCTCACTTCAGCCAAATCTGTTAAAGGGCGCACGTCTCTGTAAAAACCCCAGCCCTGGGAAAGTGTTGAGCCCAGCCCTCTTCCTGCTCCTAATTTTCGATTATGTACTGAATTCCTGAGAAATGTACTCATAATTTCAGTCTTATAATGATGCATGAATGTAAAATAGCTGGAGAGAGCCAGACCATTCTAAAACAGGAGGCTTGCTCCCTTGTGGCAGACGTTTTAACACCACCAATCCCAGCCCAAAGCTTACAACTCCCTGATGATCTCCATCTTGTTTTTACACCTTTTCTCGATAGAATTTCAGTGGTTAAATATTTGGAAGTTATTAGGTATTCTGTTCCACTTACTTTAGCCAGAATGGCACAATACTCCGTTTGATAGATTGGTGTACATGTGGTGCAATAAAAATAAAATTAAAAGCATGCACAGAAAATATTTCAGTAGATTGGTATGGAAGCGGGGGAGGGGGGCTTTGGTCGGTTGTATTAACAGATGTGAATTGAATTCTCAGTCCAAAACCGTGTGCGAGAGGACAGTCCAAGATATACACTGCTTAAGTAATCTTTAAATTGAGGTTAGATTATTTCAGAAGTGAATAACAGGCCAAAGACTTCTACTAGATTGTGGAACTGAAGTTAAATAAAATGTTTGTATGAGGTGGAAGTGGTGCTGGAAAACATAGTTCAGGGACCCCACAGTCTGGTGTTTCTGCAGAATGTTGCGGAACACTTTCGGGAAGTAATACTTCAGTCATGGCTCCAAGCTTACAAGGTGGAAAATATGACTGTCCTTCCACAGACAATAAAATCCAACATGCTTTTTTCCTCCCCCTCTTCAACATTGTTGCTACTGATCCCTCAAGCACTAAATTAAAATATGCTCAGTAAACGAGTATTGTAATTTTTTTATAGACTGTGTGAGAATTATTACACTTTTTATGTCTTCTCAAATGTGGCAGTCAATGCCATTCTTGTAAGAAAGTTCTTATTCATGTGGGAAATGCAACACTTCAGCTTTTTAAAGGCATATCTGTGCATTTTATCCCCATAAAAATGACAAACGTATTTCTATGCAGGGTGTTCTTAAGAGTCAACACAAGTGGGTGTTTTTCCCTTCATAAAGGGTTATCCTTCGGAAATAATGTTCCTGCTATTTGCTCTTACTGACACTGTTTAAACTGTGACTGCACAGCCTTAGCATTCCAGAGTGCTGAGCGCGTAGGGAGGGGTTTACTGTCCTCCTCCTGCTGGCATCCTCCAGACTGCTCTTTGGCTCTTTCCATCGGTACAGTATTTGTACATCAGGTCAGGGACTTTGAGTCTGCGAATTGTACTAAGCATGGGTCTGTGCTGAAAGGAGATGGTTTTCATTCAAACTGCTGTGGCTCTTTTCAGTGCGTAGCCTTGCCTTTCGGGCTGAAACACGCCCCAGTCCTTAGGCTGGCTTGATGGGTTCGCGGCTCTGAACGGAGTGAGATCCAGTTGTTTGGGAAATGACGGCGGGGAGCAGTCGCGCCTTTTCCAAAGCCCACACCGCGCTCGGACGTCATCCACCCTCATCTCTCATGCAGCGTTGCTGGCGTCGGTGAGCAGTGCTTGCGTTTCCCTGCAGTTTTGTGAAAGTGCGTGACCCCCGCGGGCGGCTTGTGTGCACCTGTGCCTTGCTGTGTGGGTATAATGGCAGGATTTCTCTTTGGAACATTTAGCCAGGATTGTTTTACTGCTGCACACATGAGTGGCAGCCAGTGAACTACAGACAGGGGAAGCACAGATCTGACCATTAAACTCATAATGGCCCGTTGCCTGTTTTTTATGAGTAACAAGAATGCCAATGTTGTGTTTATATGTGTGTGTGTGTGTTTGTGTTAGTTATAACTAAAAAGACTTTTAAAAGGGGCTAAGTAGTAAACCTTATTTTAATTAGCACACTTGTTGGTCACATCACTCAAAACAATCAAAAACAGGCCACGAGTATGCATATTATTTCTGATATTGTAAGAAATGCTTGATGAAGATACTCTCGTTGTGACACTGTGTGTGTGTGTGTGTGTGTGTGTGTGTGTGTGTGTGTTTGTGTATGTGTGTGTGTGTGTGTGTGTGTTTGTGTGTAAACTGAAAGGAAGTATGTATGAAATTTGTGTACATTATACATACTGTATAAATGGTTAGTATGTCAAATTTAAGCTATGTGAGTCACTTGGGTTAAAGACATCTGTCAGGCAAATAAATATTTCAGTGTCGTGTAATGTGATATTCCCTGGAGGTGCTCCTGGGGGAAGCACTTCTCTCTGGAAGCAGAGTCATAATGAACTGACATGGAGCTCATAAACAGATAAACAAACGCATAAACAAGGTCTCTGGGCAACAGCGAGGTACGCTCTTTTGGTCTTAAACCCAGGGGCCTGTTTATGGTTTTATTTTTAGCACAGTGAATGATATCCAAATGTTCCTGGAAGCGCAGATAGCATTGATCCTAACCGAAAATAATATCAATATTGGGCATGGCAGCTATTATTTTTGTCTCTCAATGCCTGATACCAAAGACATTCTTTTAAGACCAGATATTCAGCTCCTGCTTTCCCCCTGTCCTCCATCTAGGAGGTTCCAGATGGTAACAAGAGGTTCCGGTGCTGTCCGGGTTCATTTGCTAACAATGGATGTTCTGTTTTAAACCCCGCCCCTTCAAGAATGTTCAGGTCAAGCCGGCCAATCAGCACACTTTTAGCTTCAACAGGGACAGAGACAGAATTTTCAGAGTGGAACACACCAAGCTGACTATCTGGTCCATATATAGAAGATCTGTGCTGATACTGTATCAGAGGTGGCTTAGTTGTACTGCTCTGTCCATGTGTCCTTGCTTAAAGGGCACTTACAGCTGCACTCTGAGTAAAATGACCTCAGGTAACCTTACAGTTACATAACACATACCTATAAAAGGAGTGTAAAATGTGAGCGTGTTTCAAGGAAAAAAAAATCCAAAGATATAAAATTTTAAATTAACCCTAGGGAAAGGCTGAAGTTGGTTTGGTTTAACTTGTCCCTTGTACTGAAGGTGCTTTGAAAGTTTTGAATATTATATTGAATATTGGTCCAGTGTTTCTAGCATCAATTGACCTGTCTTCGGTTCCAAGCACCTGCATGCTGTATGTCACACAGGTGAAAGCCTCTGTAGCACCCACTTACATTGCATTATTATCATTTAGTAGACGATGTTATCCAGAGCAACTGACATAGGTTACAGTTTTACATGTTATCCAGTCATACAGCTGGATGTTTTTACTGAGACGGTTCTGGGTTAAGTAGCTTGCCCAAGGGTGCAGCAGCAGTCCCTAGTGGGGAATCGAACCACCAACCTTTCAGTTACAAGCCCTACTAATTTACCTCTATACCACACCGCCATCACGTTACTTAGAAGTGACACGGCAGAAGAGTAGATGTTGCAGTCTGGCCACTTCTGCAGGTTTCTTTTCATTTACACATGTTCAGCTCTTCAGTCAGTGCTCGACTGTCCCACAAGTCCTCTGTGAAAATGAGCTATTGAGGAATAAAAATGGCAGTTCTGCGTACTCCATCACGAGAGGCGAGCGGGCCTCTCGAAACGCGGTTCATCGTAAAGTGCGTCCCTGCAGCACGCCATTCACGCCGTCGCCTCCCACACCCCCTCCCGCTCTCGAGATGGCCGAGGGACGTCAGCGCCCCCCCCCCCCCCCCCCCCCCCCCCCCCTCGTGCACACACTCCCTCTCGAACGCTAACACATGCGTGCCTGCCCTCGTCCCCATCACACGCTAAAAATACCACCCTCCGTTTCGAACTCTCCACTTTGCTCACGCACGGGGTGTTTGTGTTTGGAGAGCATCTTTGAAAGGACATGTGCACATTTATTTTGAAGTATTGATGTATCTGCGGGTTTCATATTTCCAGAATTAGATTACTCAAGTATCGAATCACTGAGCTTGTTAAAAAGCTAATCGTACATTTCATGAGTTCAGAATTTTCTCTCTTTGAAGCATGCTGCAGAGCATATTTTTATGGCATATATGTATGCATATGCTTCTATTTCGCAGTGCAGCAGCCAAGTTTTACTTTCTGGTGTGAACCCATTTCCTGTCAACAATGTTGACATTGTTCCAAACAACAAAGAGACAGCCCTTCTTAAAAGCAGTATACTATACTGTGGGTGACTAGCCCTGCCTTCTTTTCACACTGGCCTGTTGTAACCCTCGCTGTTTGTCATGAATTCTGTGTCACCAATGAATTGGAAGACAAACACCAAGAGCAGTATTCATTGGAAGGCTAGCAATGGGGACTTATGAGTAATTTTTCCAAATAATTAACTGAGAATCAATGTATTCTTCACTCCACTTCTTTGAGTTGAGTTTTTTTTTTCCTCCAATGGCATTTTGAATGTGCATTTTTAGCCTCCATCAGGAGGCATAGGGAATGGGCAAGGGGCCCTTTTCGGACAGAGAGAATGAAAAGAAAATCTCTGCCTTCACTTAACCAGCGTGAAGCTGGGGAATTTTCATTGATCGGAAATGTCCAGTCCTCTGTAAGGCACAGCATTGTTAGCGTGAGAGCTGTAATTACGGAATGGAAGTGATTAGTGCGCCTTTAAATAATTCATGCTCTGCCTTACGGTGGACAAAGGAAGCACTCTTTGTGTGCCGGGGAGAAGGAGAAACCGTAGCGCTGCATTGTGGGAAATACAAAGGCGCAGACACAGTGTGGAACACAGGACGAAACAAACACACCGCGGTTTGTGCATTATATAGGATAGCATGAAACGGCAAGCGGTTGATAACAGCGGAGCTGAAGTGTGTGAGTCATTTTCCTTTCCAGGTCTGGCTTTGTTCCTGCCCGTCTTTCCATTTAAGCTCAGGGGGAGGACCTCTCCTGTTATTGAGCTTGTATTATGTTTCCCCCTTAAAGTCAACACCAATCACTTGATATGTCGTGTTACATGTTTTTTTTTTTTTTTTTGGATATACAAACTCCACGGAACATTCTGTTCACATGCAAATGAGGCACATTTTTTGAACGCCCGCTCTGAAATTCGACCGCAGACATGTGAAGTCGACTTGTCCTTCAATTAGAGAGGGGAATGTGTTCTTAATGTGAAAAGGCCACTGTAGCGTTGGTTGTTTAGCCAGCCCTTGTGGTGATGAACTTCACCGTGTGGCTGTTGACTGCAGAAGTCCATTGACTCCTGCCAGTTACACAGGTCTGCCGAGGAAGAAGACTTCATCTTTAATTTTAATTTTTACCGCTAACCGAACACCGAACAACAAGTTGTGTGTGTGTGTGTGTGTGTTTGTGTGTGTTTGTCAGAATGAATATTCATAGATTAATTTTAGACCTTATATAATTTGTCTGAGTCATCCCGCTCTCTGTGCTTTGGTAAATATCACAGAATGTGGTCCATCTTCTGTGCAGATTTCTGCTATTCCTTGGCTCCCTTTTGCAGGCAGAAGAGGATGCTTCGGAATATTTCCGTCCATTCTCAAAAACATGATGTACTTTGGCTCAAAGTAAATGACAGCACTGTCTGACTCATTCAGGACTGTTTTATTTTTTTGGACCTGTTCTGAACATTTTGCAAAATTAGGAAGTATGGACATACAGATGAAGGTTACCAGTTAATAGCTGATTCTTTAATGCGGTCTGATCAAAAAGATGGCATTGAAATTTGCTCTGCTTTAAAAGACAGTACTCGCAGATCGCAGGTCATGTTTTCTGTCATATCTGGGGAAAAGGAACAATCAATCTAGAGATGCAATTGCACACCTTTAAAAGCTGACAGGTAATGCAAGCTCAGAAGATAATGAAGGATATTGTATTTGGAATTTTATTTTAAGCATAGGATGATGACAAAAACTGTTACCCAAGTGAAACACCAAATGTTAAAATCCAGAACTATTTAGAAAAATGGTGACTCAAAAAAATTCAGGCAGTTCTTCTGGGGTGATATGTTGGTATAAAAGATGTTGGGTAAATAGGTAGACTGGTGAAGGGCTTCTCTGTATCACCCATCATGGGGTATAACGTGCTATATTCCAGCATGGATCATCAGCTATACCTGTCAGCATAACTAAAAGGATGACAGTGTGTCAGGTTATACGCTGTGGCCATTTTCCCTGCACTTTGCAGGGGCATTTTTACAGCGGACGTTGCATCCATTACTCTTAGCATCATTTGGTTGGTGTACTCCAACTTTATTATGGTTTGCAGTCTTGCAAGACTTCGCCATCACACAGACAATCTCCCATCAGGTAGAGCATACTTTATTCTCACTCAGTATAAAGTGTGGGAGCATGGGAGTGGGGGGGGGGGGGGGGGTTATGCTAATTGCAGCTCATGACGACACAGGGCTGTATGCGATGTACGTGTCTGCGTACATCGTCTGTGACAGTCTGGGTGAAAATTAAAGCGAGCTAAAAAAAGGCCGAAGGCGCGGAGAGGAAAATGCCAGTGTTCCGCCACAGCTCACCCTGTGGTAATTACTACACGAAGCCACCTACACACATCTGTGAGCTGGCGTCACCCTCAGAGCTTTCCGTGGGCTATTTTTGCGCCTTTTGTGTCTTTTGAGGAAGTGAGTGGGCACAGCGGTAAGCAGTGAGTCACGGCGTCGGAAGCGCTCTCTGCACCTGCGCGACCAGACACTTTCCTCCCGAAAGAAGTGCTCGGGTTCAAACTTCGGAACTCTTTATTCCGTGTAGGCGACTTGTCGTGTCGGTGCATGATCAGGAATTAAATGGAACTGTGAAGAAATTTGTAAATATTTCAGAGAAAATCGGCAAAGGTGCCATGAGGTCTCACTTATTTTGTTGTCATAAGTATCTCACCATGCATTGCATTTTAAGATAAAGAAGGTGAACTTAATAATATATTGTTAGTATGTTGATATTATCAATATGAATTGTGAATATATTTAATTTTTACAGGCTTAACAAAGTGACAATAAAAAGTTCATCCTTTTTGAGTAAGTTAAGAGACAACAGATTGTGTTCTTGTGTATTTTTTAAAACTAAACAGTTTCACCAGTGAACATTCATTCATCGAATATCTAACATGCAACACATGCTCTCTTTCAGATAACATGTGGATTCTGCACGCTGAATGACCTGAAAGACAAAGTCTACATGCTTGGAATAAAATAGAGAAAGCAAGCAATCTAATGTCAACAAAAGAAGGCTTTGAAAATATCAACCAAGAGGAGCATTTCTCAGTCCAACCCAAGGGACACAAAAATGAGAGGACTTGATGCATGAGGAACACTCTTGTGGGCAAACATTCAACATGTCCTCTTACTGGAGAGCAGTTTAACAAACATCGGTTTTGAGCATCCTTGTAGAAATAAAAGTGGACCATGGAGCCACTTGAGGCTGCCGCTGGACAGAAATGCACCAAGGAGCCGCGAGAGAAGAGCCCGCTGCAGAGAAAATGGCTTTCAGAGCCCACAGCCAGCACTAAGAGAAGCACTTTCGCCGATTCGCAGGGCAAGCGGCGCTCACAGCGTGAAGGCAATCAGAGCGGCGACGCCGGCACTGCAGACTCGCTGGAAAAGGGCGCCTCCGGGACCCCGCCCTCCCCCGCAGTCAGCCAGCCGTCTCATGAAAAACAGTTCCCGCAGCACTTCCCCGGGGCCTACTTCCGCCAGTTACCGCATCCTTACCCACAGCAGGCTGCAGTCAGCAGAGACGTGGAGACGTTCCCGGCCGGCGCGAAGCCGCGGCTGCAGGCCAGCCTGGACGCGCAGGGCTGGCCATTCGCTGGCCAGCTGCAGGCCCTCCCCCCAGATGACCTGCTCCCCGGGCGATCCCGCAGCCACGGAGGGGGTTTTCCCCACAGGAAGTCTCCCACTTTCCCTTTCAGCAAGTATCCCCAGGCGGGGAGAGAGCAGCCAGAGGACCTCCACAGGAAGGAGCAGAAACCCAAGAAGCCGGGGAAGTACATCTGCCACTACTGCGGCCGGGCCTGCGCCAAGCCCAGCGTGCTGAAGAAGCACATCCGCTCACACACCGGGGAGAGGCCCTACCCTTGCGTGCCCTGTGGCTTCTCCTTCAAAACCAAGAGCAACCTGTACAAACACAGAAAGTCCCACGCCCACGCCATCAAAGCCGGGCTGGTGCCCTGCTCGGAGCTGGCGTCCGCCCGGGGGGACGCGGACGCGGCGTTCTCGGTGGGGGAGGCGGAGGTGCATTCTGATGGGGAGCTGAGCACCGACACTGATGAGGATGCGGCTGAGGGGTTGGCGCTCCTGGAAAAAAGTAGCCCCCTCGCTTACGCGTCCTTCGAGGCTGACAAGAGCACAACGGAGAGGGACGGCGGCGAGACAGCAAGCACCGAGTCTGGCGAGGAGCTGACCGGGACCTCGGCGAAAGTGCCCCTGCTGATCGTCCCCAAACAGGGAACGATGTCAGCGGCTGCGCCGAGCCCCAAGTTCGCCGACGTCGAGACGTCTCCTGCGGGTCCCCGAGAAGGAGGCGGGGACGAATTTCACTCCGTCAAGCAGCGGCTTGCGCTTAGACTCCATGAGAAAAAGGGACAGGACTCCGAGTCCTCTTACAACCTGCTGAGCCCCCACAGCAAAGGCAGCACTGACTCGGGCTACTTCTCCCGCTCTGAAAGCGCCGAGCAGCAGGTCAGCCCGCCCATCACCAACGCAAAATCCTACGAGGAGATCATGTTTGGAAAGTATTACCGGCCCAGCCCCAGGCCCAGGCAGTCCATTACAGTGGGGATGGCGACTGTAGCCCACAAAGACACTAATGTAGCTGACTTGACTGACAAACCTAGTGTTGTGCATAAATTAGCCATGGGAAAATTTGCCGAAGACTGCATGTCCTCCCACCTTTTCACAAAGGATGAAAACATGGTTGACCCAGTTAACCTAAATACTAACATATTTTTAAGAGGAGCCATTACAGAATTGCAAAGGTCAGAAGGCTTCGACCGAAAGCAGTATCCCCCAAGTCAAGTCAACCCCATTCACCTCGAGGCTCCCTCAGATACAGCGTCACTAATGAGGAGCAATTCCATGCCGACGTCCTCTGCGACCAACCTTGACGTCCCCCCAGGTTTACGAGGGAGCCACTCCTTTGATGAGAGGATGACCTCTGACGACGTGTTTTACCCCAGTCCTGGCGGCCTGAGAAGGCTCAGGAGACAGGGTGCCTTTGAACTGTCAGCCCATGAAGGCCATGCGGAATCCGAGAGCCACCCAGCCCTCTCCAAAAGCGCCGTTTCCCCACCTGGAGCAGCGAAATCGGGGGAACGTTGTGCTCTGACGCCCGAGCTGAAAGGCTATGCTTCGTACGGTGCGAAAGTTGGAATGGAGGGTTACCCTGAATTTCAGTCGCAGCTGATGTATCAAAGGCAGGTGATGGAAACCGCCACCAGGAAACGGAGGAAGGAAAAGAGCGTAGGGGATGAAGAGGACAGCCCCAGCCATTACGCCAGTGACCACTCGGTTGAAATGCTGGGGTCCCCTGGGGACTATGACTCAAAACAAGTCAATCAGGAGTCATTGAGGACTACGCCTACCGGAAAAGGACACCTCCACAGTGTGCGTAGCCAGTCAGACAGCATTGACATGGGCATTGGTGGGTCCTCTGAGGACAGGGTGCTCATTCAAGACTCTGACAGGAAAACCCCAGTTAATGTCATCTCCGTCATCCAGCACACCAACTCATTAAGCAGACCCGGCTCTTTCGAGAAGTCGGACTCAGTTGACTACCCGTGCTACCTTCAGGGTAAACTTACCGGTTCGTATTCTGAGCACTCTGACTCAGAAAACACTGAGGAGGTGCAAAGCATGGACTCCCTGTCAAGATCTGAGAGTATAGAGCAGCAACAGAGTGAGGTTGACATGCCAGCCCAGCAAAGGCACGTAGCGCCCAAACTGGTCCGTCAGCCCAACATCCTAGTGCCGGAAATTAGGGTGACCGAGGAGCCAGACAAACCCGAAAAGGGGCCCGAGCCGCCGGTGAAAGAGCCGGAGAAGCACGTGGAGGAGTTCCAGTGGCCGCAGAGAAGCGAAACGCTCTCTCAGCTTCCTGCCGAGAAGCTGCCGCCGAAAAAGAAACGCCTGCGTCTGGCCGAGCTGGAGCACTCCTCCGGCGAGTCAAGCTTTGAGTCGACCTGCACCAGCCTCTCCAGGAGCCCCAGTCAGGAGAGCAACCTGTCTCACAGCTCAAGCCTCTCCATGTCGTTTGACAGGGAGGAGAGCGTCAAGCTGGGCTCCCCAATGAGGCCGGAAGACCCCAACAAGCAGTCTGAGTTCCTGACCGTGCCGGGAAGCGGGCACCAGCATCATCAGAGAGAGATGAGACGGTCGTCATCAGAGCAGGCGCCCTGCACGTTGCCCTCAGAGAGCCTGGAGATCAGGAGCAAGTCATTTGACTATGGGAGTCTTTCCCCCTTGTCCAGACAGGGTGAGGTCTACGCCAGCGCCTCCTCCATGAAGGAGCGGAGACGAGGCTACTTGGTGAGGCAGGCCTCCTTAAGTGTTCACCCTGAAACCGGAATGCAGGACAAAGGTTCAGATATGAACATTAAGCAAGAGCACCTGGAACAAACGGTCAGCGGCCTCCACCGAGGCGCTTCTTCACCTCTGGCTGGTACAAGTCATGGCGCGCCCGTCGCCGATGCAGCTAGAAACAAGAGAAATGTTCAGCCAGTCCTAGGTTTACATAATCGTCCACTGCAGCAGAGCATCAGTGAGGAAGACCGGCAAGAGGGCCATCCGCTAATGCAGAAAGCATATCATTTACCTGGCTGGCAGCCTTCAGAAAGTGACCATCAGACGCATGAATTCTCCAGCCAAGAGGTAGCCTGGCACCCCGCCTCTTTTCACAGTGGCTTGGCTCAATCACCATTCCTGCCATTTCAGCCAGGTACCTTCTGGCACCCGGAGTTGTCGCAACGCCACAAGCAGCACGTTGCTTTCCAGACACAGCAGCTACAAAAGCTACATATCAGGCAGCCCACTGCACAGCAGGCCCACCACAAACCCCAGCAGACTCCACAGCTGCAGCAGATACAGGAGCAGGGTGATTCAGAGCCTGCCGAGTTTGCATCGGATCAGAGCTACCAATACATCCCAAGAGGCTCGCCCCATCATCTCAGCAACCTCCTGTCAAAAGCCTTCACTGAGAGTCCGGGGCTTTTGCACCCGAATCAGCCTGTCCTCTCCGTTCAGAACGCCAGGTCACAGCCATCGCTGCCTAGCATGCTGGTTCCTGTAAGAGTTCAGACCAACGTGCCGTCTTACGCCACTGCAACATACACCAGTGTTTCACAGATTTTGGTCCCCCAAGCTCAGAGTGCAAATCCCACTTCTGCCATATGCAAAGTCACCGATGACTCCGCTTTGAAGCCCGGATTAGGGTTCAACCTGGCTCAGATATTGGGTCAACCCGGACCTCTCCTGCCCTATCCCTTCTGGAAGGTTCCTGACCCGCCTCTGGTCCAGCTGAATACAGGAATCCCTCTGTCTCTGACCTGCGGATCCATCGTCACCACGGACGCCTCGAGCATGGGGAGCAGCAAGCGCCTGCTGTCGCCGGCCAGCAGCCTGGAGCTCTTCACCGAGATCAAACAGCAGAAGCGAGTGAAGGAGGAGAGGATGTACGGCCAGATCGTGGAGGAGCTGAGCGCCGTGGAGCTCGGCAACTCCAGCACGGCTAGCGATGCCGGCAAGCTGCAGAAGCCGGGCCTTGAGAAGGACGACGGCTCTGCCGACCACCAGGAGGGTATGGCGTCCCCACCGCTGTCCGGTGCCCAATCCTCAAAGTTATCCTCTTTTCCTTCACAAGAGGAGCATAGGACCGGTCGCTACAGTCCTCCTCGGCCGATGCAGACAGACTCTCCCGACGGCAGGGAGTCCCCGGAGGAGCTGGAGGTGGACGAGCCCCCCCGCGAAGCCGGCTCTGACCTGGCCTCAGCACTCTCTGCGGGTGGCGCTCCGGAGGTCAGGCAGGCGACAGATGGCAAGACGTGGGGTGCCGCCGCAGCCATTGGCGGTGCCTCTCTGCTGACCGCTGACGTTCAGCGGGTCCTTCGATTCCCCAGCCTTCGCACCACCGCCAGCGTGAGCTGGTGCTTCCTGAGCTACACCAAGCCCACCGACGCCCAGACCGCCCCACACTCGTCCGTTTATGCTTCCTGGTGCGTGAGCTCCAACAACCCAAACCCGCCCGGCCTCAACACCAAGACGGCTCTGGCGCTGCTCTGCTCCAAGCAGAGGAAGAACACAGAAACCTTCACAATGGCCGCCATGTGTCAGCCCGGAACCAGCAAACTCGTGTCATCATACCTGTGGCAGCAGAGGCTTGACCAGGTAGGAAAAAGGGTATGTCACCTATTTCTCACAATATGTACAGTGTTTGTTGTATACTTTTACTTGAGGTCATCCACATTTAAATATTTAACAACAAAGAGCATGATTTAAAAGAAAGAAGTGCTTTTGGTTTGTTGAGGATCGATCAATACCCATCCCACTCTCTTTATTTTATATTTAATATAGATCAGCAATGCGTGTGCATTGTTTCTGTATGCAGTAATCTATAATCTTGTCTTTGATCTGAATGAATATCTGTCCATTCTGTGTGTTTAGATTTGGTGATTGTGGCACTCAGTGTGGTGATTTTTGCTGTATTTTTGCATGCTCAGGTGAAGCCAGAGCTCATGCAGTTAGACATGAATAAGTTTGAGAAAAAAGTGAGAGGCGTCAGCTCTCGGGAAAGAGTGAAGGAGGGCCACAGAGAGAAAGAGGCCACCTCGAAGCCCGCTGAGCCAACACGCATCAAAATCTTTGAAGGAGGGTAAGTAAGGGTTAAAGAACTGGGCTTGGAACCATAACATTGCAGGTTTGATTACTGGATGGCCATCTGTGCCTTCAATCTATTTACACTAAATTGGTTCAGTTTTATGGATATACGGTATAACACGGAAATACAGTATAAACAACTAATATTTGAAATGTAAGATCTGTATGTAATACTGGACAACAGCATCTGCAAAGCAAATGAATAATGTAAAAAAAAATCAAATTCTTTGAAGGACAGCTGTCCTACACCAGGCTCTTAAATGTTATTTTAAAGGCCTTTTAATGGAAGTCACAAGCTTGACGTATCCAGTAAATTTCATAATTTCAGAATTTCAACCTCAGATTGAGTAATTCTTGTGTTGCCATAGTTACGCATTTACAGCATAGTTGCCTTTGTTCATGATTTTTTGAGTTGCCGTGCAACCAGGTGTTGGTCAGCGTTAAATCTATCTGATGATATATTTTCCGATAAGTGGTAAAAAAAAATCTGTTTTTGTTCTGTGGAATTGGAGCGCAAACATTCAGCCAGACTGTTTTGGTTATGCAACTTGCAGAGAGATTCTCTTACAACATGTGCAATCCTGTCTTCATAATCCTAGTCATCCCACAACATATTTTTTTAAAAAATCAAACACAGCACATGACCCATTCTGGTTAATCATCACGAACATCAGATGTCTTTTCTAAATCCAGCTGGTACAGAATTGAATTATTTTATTGGTCTTCTGTTGTTTTTAAAAACCTCCAAGAAGTGATCTCAACAATGGTGTTCGACGTTGACCTCCAGTTTCTGAAATAATAACCACAGAGTGTTTCAAAGCCCACAATGGACACACCTGTAAAAATGATTTGGTACAGCCTTAAGATTTGTCTCCTGATTCGCCAATCAGTTCTTGCTGTGCTAACGACGAGCGCTGGTTTGAAAGAGTATGGCTGTGGCACGTTGATGGGGGTTTAAGTGAGTCACGCTCCCCCACCCCCACCCCCCGATCTGCTAAGCGCTTTGAGATCCACGAAAGGTGCTGCATAAATGCAATCCCTGCATTTTACAGGTACAAATCGAATGAAGATTACATCTACGTGAGAGGCCGGGGCCGAGGGAAGTACATCTGTGAGGAGTGCGGCATCCGCTGCAAGAAGCCCAGCATGCTGAAGAAACACATCCGCTCGCACACCGACGTCAGGCCCTACGTCTGCAAGTTCTGCAACTTCGCTTTCAAAACGAAAGGTGGGTATCGACTGCTCTCTACACCATGTCGTTATCCATCAGATATTTGTGTTTGTAAACGATGAATAATGTGACACTACTATCGCAACAGTTACTTCTAGTATAATGTGTTGATCAGATGGCATCAGCAACTTTACTCAGGTTATACTTTTACCACCAGAACTTTTCACAAACAAGAATTTTTCCACGATGCAACACATTGTCACCATAGAAACCAATGGTCCACTCCATTGCAATAAAACACTGAAAACTAAACGTTGTTTTGTCTGTTAATACACCGCAACTAGCGATGGGAGTGTGTGGCGAAAAGAGCAGTGGTACTGTATGTTGGATCGAGTTACCACATGCTGTCACCAAAATCACTGACTTGTATGAGCCAAATCAAATTCTCTCTAGCAAAATATGCAGGATAGTCACACCCATTTTCAATTTCACGAAGCCTCACTCTCCCGTCACTAACTGCTAACACCATTACCGCCACTTCTCCTGCAAATGATAATGACAACAACAGGGCTGTCAACGAACAGCTGTAGAAGAGTGTTAATGAACTGAACAGGCATCTTCTCCCATGTGTAAGTTCAGCAAAGTCCTAAAAACCCTCTGCCTCTGATCTCAGGAAATCTGACGAAGCACATGAAGTCCAAAGCCCACATGAAGAAGTGCTTGGAGCTGGGCGTGCCCGTGACGTCTGTGGATGACGGCGAGGCGGAGGAAGCTGGTGAGAATCCAGCTCTCGAAAATCAAGCTGTTCAGATTTAAAAAACGTTTGGTGTGATTGACCTTGAAAATGAGTCTCAGACATACAGAAGCAAGAAATGGCCACACTCACAAAATCAGCATGTTATATGACACCGTTAACCAATTTACAAATGTAACTAGTGGTTTATTTTTAATTTTTATATAGCTATGCAAATATATAACTTTCGTCAATTGTTGTATACAATTGTTCTATAAACCTAGCAGAGCATCCCTTTTAAATACCATGACGCTTTTTTCAAATACATACTTTACTAGGTTTTGATTTCAATGACATATTTGTTTTATTCTCTGGGGCTGGAGGAAGGACAGAAGTTTGAAGGCTGAAAGCAAAGGAAAATGGTCATTTTTGATGCCGATTGTATTAATCAGGCTGATGTGGTGTTCCTTCCAGTTTAGCACTGAAAGGACAAGTTGAAGTCAGTTTGTTGTTGTTGTTGTCGTCATTATTATTCACACATATTGAGTTCAGTGGGGTACTGAAGTTCATGAAAATCATTTAAAAAAACACAAAAAAATACACATTAAATTTTCCATTTGTCAAACTGCAATGTGTTTAGTCAGAATTAGCCTCAGTTCTATATTTAAACTAAATGCATTGTCCTCCACTTTGAGTTTCAGATGTTTGTATTGTATTATATTATTCTAGCCCCATGGGTAAAAATATGTTACTGCTTTGTGATGTGAAAAATAGAGAAATTAGGTCACCGGATTGTTTCGGATCTGACAGTGGCAATGATTTATTCGACTCTTCCTTTCAGACAACGTGGATGAGGGCAGGAGGGATTCTGGGAAGGCGGAGGCGTTGGACGTGGTGGCGGAGCACCAATTCTCTGATGCGGAGGACTCGGAGGGTGCCGAGGAAGAGGGCGACGACATCGAGGAAGACGACGACGAAGACGACGATTACGACGGCGACTCCACCCCAAAGACCCGCTCCAGGAGTACGAGTCCCCGCCCCTACGGAAGCCCCGCCCCGTCTGTGACCGCTGTGGCCGCCTCCCAGGGCTCTTCCCCCGAGCTCCAGGGCCCCGCCCCCAAGCCGCCGCTCTGCAGCTACTTCCTGTCGCTGCCCAGCATCCAGATCACACCGCTTGCAGCGTCCGGCGATCAGGAGGACGAGCAGCAGAGCGCAGGGGAGCGGAGCCGCCTGCAGGGGGCCTCCCTGAGCAGCAACGTGGCCGGCTCCATGGAGGAGGACCGGGGGCTGTCCCCGATTCGCGACTCCTCCCCGTCACGGCTGTCCTCTCTGGGCTGCGAGCCCGCTTCCCGCCGGTACCTGTCCCCGCGCAGAGACCTGTCGCCCCGCGGACGCCTGTCTCCGAGGCGGGAGGCCTCCCCGCTGCGCCACATCTCGCCCAAGAGGAGGGACCTGTCGCCGCGGAGACACCTCTCGCCCGTGCCTCCGCGGGACCTCTCGCCCAGGAGCAGGCACCGAGGCATGATCCGGGCCGTGTCGCCCCGGAGGGGTTCCAACCGACACCTCCACAGCGCCCCCTGGGACCTGGGGCAGTACCTGCTGCCTGAGGCAGGGCTGGTGAGTAAGAGTGGAGACAGTGCATGGCACCAGATGCCTGCTGCAGTCAGATCTCCTCATCAGCTATTCAGCAGCACCTTACTTTAATGCTCTTAAATACAAAGCTCCATTTCAGTGTAGTTGTCTCTTTTCCCTTTGTTCATGTGTGAACATGTTTGACCTCATTATTCCTGAAAGGGAAAGTTTAATCATTTGTTTTGTTAAAAAGAAACTTTTCCACTTTTTCAAAGCTTATTATCTCCTGTTTTAAGTAATGCTTGATTTAGAGTAACAATGATGCCATTGGAATATTATTAGAATACTATTTTCAAATGCATCATGGCAAGTATTTTGAGGAAACAATGCCCTAGGCAACTGTTCAGGTGGAAATACCAAGCATCTCCATCAAGTCAGCCTGCTAAGCCTATTCCCAGTATATAAACCCCCATCATGCACTGCTGTAGTCTCACTGTTCTTGGTTTCATTTCCTGTTTTCAGGAGTTGAGGAAGAGCAGTCTCCAAGGATTACGCCTCTCTGGGGAGGCGGTGGGGGCACGGGACCCCGTCGCCACGGTCAACCAGGGGTTGTTCAGCCACCTCCCCCTGCACTCCCAGCGGCAGGTGAGGACAGCCCTTCCCATGATTCCTATCGGCGGGATCCAGGTGGTGCACTCCGCACCCACGTCGGTCGCCGGCCCCGCCCCTCCCGTGCAGCTCCCGCCACAGAAGAGCACGTGGAAGGAGTCCGGGGCCGAGGCGAGTCTCCGCCCCCGGGAGGCCAGCGCCTCCCTCCTCCGAAAGGAGAAGCTCCCCTCCCCCGCAGCCTCCCCGGCGTCGCCGGGCGTGAGCAGCCCGTCCCCCGGCCCCGCCCACGGGGACTCTGCCGGCGTCGGGGAGGAGGACGGCAGACAGGACGAGAGCGTGCAGACCTGCACCAGGGCCATCGCGTCCCTGCGGATCGCCTCGGAGGACGCCCCCGACAGGCCCGCCCAACCCGCCGACCCCCGTCACCCCTGGCCTCCCCTCCCGAGCTCCGCCGGGGGTGAGCGCCACGCTGTTCCGCACTTCAGCGGCTCAGAGCGCCAGCGTTCACAGGCGGGTGTTTCAGCCACTCCCACTGAACCCAGCTCTGAACATGATAGGCTAGCTGCGTCCGAGGCTCCGCCCAGCCACCCCGCTGTCTGTAGTAAAAGTGCCAATGAGAGACTGTTAGACCAACAGGTCCTCAGGGAGACGTCCACAAGCGCAAAGACGGGTAAAGATTCTCCAAAAGAAGCTATGGACTACAGGTGAAACATAGCAGTAGGGGATTGCAGTGGAAACACACACACACACACACACACGCGTGTAGACAAGTCTTTAAACAGCAAATTAAGTAGGGATTCTATAGATTAAACCTATGTATAGCACGCCTTTATAACCTGGTTTGCTATTTAAGGATTTCATTCTTATTTAAAGTTTGAGAAGTTATGTTAAATTATATATGAGCCTGACCAAAATTGCTGATGGACTTTTTTTTGTTTGATTGTTAGTTTAGTAATGGTACTTTTAAAAGAACAGACGTTTGTGCCTTTTTGTTACTTTTTGCTTATATTCATATAAGCATACTAAGCAGGTAAAAAGTGTAAATATATGGAGTTTGTGTATTGGTTTTGTAATACGTAAATGTGATTTCCCTTCTTTACTGGAGGTGCAAGTCTGAACGATGTGAAGTATCAAAACGCGTAAGGTTGCACTAAAACATATTTTTATATGAGTGAAATTCAATTGCTTTTGTGTACAGCTGCGGTTCTGTAATACTATTTATTGTAATATGTTTCATAAATTGTACATTTTTCTTAATGTCGTAGATGCCTTTTTGTATGTAACATGGGCTTTACTATATGCTTAATTAGAGCAACAAATGTATACTGTAAAATTGCTTTAGACATTAGAAGTATCTCTGCTCTTATACATACTTACTGTGTATATGCATAAGCCCTGTTCATATATGACCTGTTTTCCTGGAGTTCTCAAGATGCTCCCTGATATTTTTTTTTTTACCTTGTGAAGTATAGTCCTGTACAAGTTATGGCAGCTGAGGGGAATAGTGGTAAGGAGCAGGGCTTGTATCCTAAAGGTTGCGGGTTCAAATCCCAGGCCAGGCATTGCTGTTGTACCCTTTGACAAGGTACTCAGCCTGAACTGTGTAAATGGAGAATATTTCGGTTGCTGTGGGTGAGGGTATCAGATAAGCAGTTGTAATGTAATGACTTTGCCACTTTATTTTACCTGCATATCACAAAAAATCACTGGGGTTTAGTCTAGGCATGCTCTGTGTGCTGCCTAATATCGCCTTTGAACCTGTTTACCACCAAGAGAAAAAAGCAGAAACCCCTCAAACGTAATGTAGCACAATCATTTTAAAAATACTTTTAAGTATAAAGAGTGTTGAATCCTTAACATATGAACAGTACTGATTGTTGTTTTCATAGCTAAAGTGGATAGTTTAGTTTATTATTTGCACTTACGTGATTGAACATTAAATTGCTGCTCCGATTTTGCAAGTCTGTAAAACAGTGCCAGCTGCAACGTCCTGGCGAGTCCCTGCTGGAGGGTCATGTGATCAGAGTCACATGTTGAAAGCCCCGCCATGTTGAAAGCCCCGCCCCTTCACCAGAGGAAAGTTAATTCAGGTGTGGTTTATGTGAGGTTGAGATCAGGGAAAGCAGCTGTGTGTGAGCAGGGCATGAGTATACACACTGTCTACATATGCACATACGCATTAGATTGTCATCTGCCTATGGTCATTTCCTCTTAATGCTTGAAACCTTTTATCTCGTGTTTGCCAGATCGGCCCCGGCTAAGTGCTAGTTGTGGTTTCAAATCTAGAACTATTCAGCATTATATTGAATTAATGTGCACTTTTTCCCTTTCTCTATATACTGACTGCAGTAGTGGTTAAAGGTATCATATATTAAAGGTATATTTGGTTTTTCTGTGAATCTGATCACTTGAGGTACTTGATTTATTGAGTAGAGAGGAAACATTCCAGTTTATGTAAATTGTCCTGTAAAACTGTTACACACACACACACACACACACATACACACACACACAAAATATGTTGTACATATGTGTACATGACAACAGTTTGCGGGCAGGGCAATCAGTCCGTTAAAAATCTTTTTTTAATATATATTTTATTTTATAGGTTTGTCATTAAGTACACATAGGAGTGCAATGTAAAGGGATGCAACTTATCTTTCCTCCAGTCGAAGGGTACAAAAAAACTAGAGGATAATATATGTTTAAGTGGATTTATTTCAAATGGAGATATTTTAAAACCTTTTCTGCTCAGCCCTAAGTATATTTCACCAATCTGCCACGGCACTCTCATGTATGTGTATATTAAAGAGTGTGTGCTCTGTACTTATATTCTTCTGTTGGTTCTCCCCGGTGTTCGATTCACCGTGTGAACCTGTCTTTGAAATGAACTCGTCTTTAAAAGTTACAAAGCACAACTGTTGAAGCAAAAAGCGGGGGAAGAAAAGTATTATGAAAACTTAGAGAATTAGCTGTGACGTTTGGTGAAAAATTTTAGATTTAAGAGTAATGGTACAGGTGAAAAAATGGATTGTTTTGAAGATAAAGAGGATAACAGTAAACTGCATGTTACAGTACATATGCTTAATTGCCATGGCATATCTCTTTGATAAGGATGTGTTTGGGGCAGCTGTATTTTTGCCACTAGAAGGGAAACTCCTTTGTTACATTATATTTATGAAAGGAAAAGGAAGATTTTCAAAAATAAGCACTGCTGTAATGGTAAATGCATTTTTGTGTATTTTGGTTTGGTGTTTAAATGTGGATAAAACCCTGTTCCTACAGTTCCAAAACTGCTCCACCCCTCTCACACAATTCTGTCATTCGAAACTTCTGTATTTAAAAGGTTTTTGTTTTTTTTTTTGTTTTTTTTGTTCAAGATCATTCACAAAAGGCTGGCTTGGAGAGTTTACTTCAGATACAGAACCTGTTCCGGTCTCTGTTTCATAAGGTTATTTTTAAGTGCTTTTGACACACAGAGCATTGATTAATTGATCGGTAGTCAATCACACGTGTTGCCATGTCACAGCGTTACGGGTCTCTTGCGGATCTGAATTTTGCAGCCAATTTCGCATCCTCATTTTTCTCCTTGTTGGAGCTGTGCTATAGTGTATTCCTGCGGCTCAGTAAGGGTGTACACAGCAGGCCTATCCAATCGTCTCATTTACTCATTTCGTGTTTATTACGGAAACCAGTGCGCCTTTCAATATAGAGTGCTTTATAATCTGTAGATGTATCCTATGAAGATATGCTTTGATTATACCTGTTCTTGCGTTCTGTGAAATAATGCTGTTTGGTGCTATTCTCATTGGAGTTTAGTTTTTGGTCGCCATTACCAGAATCTACAGTACTTCATCCTGAAAAATATATCTTTTTTAATGTGTCCAAAGGTGTCGAGTGTCTTATTTTAGACTGTGTCATCTGTCCTCACCACATAGTTTAACAGGGGGAGAGGAGGAGACTGACTATCTGTCTGAGGTATAATTTTTTAAATTAGAGAGAACAGCAATTTATACCAAGGAATTCAACACAGAATTGACTTTGGGGGGGGTGTTTTTTTCATCTTAGAGGGGAAGTGTTTTTCTACCAGGGTGTAATCTGAAACACAAGCTGCTCCGAAGGCATGGTTATTGTAACCAGCTGCACTAGTGAGCCGTAGTGATCTCATACACATTCAAAAAATAGAATACAGCCACACACCTTTATCAAAAATTCTTTGGGGTGTCTATAAGTCTAAACATGTCTCTGTCTTTGGTATGGGCAGTGTGAATTTGTGTGTGTGTGTGTGTGTGTGTGTGTGTGTGCGTGTGCGTGCACGCGCGTGTGTGTGTGTGTGTGTGTGTGCGTGCACGTCTGTATGTTTGAATCATTGTGGGAGAATGCTTATGGTAGATGAGTGACATAGAGAGATGATGTTTTTCTTGTGCATTCAGGGAATTGTGAAATATGCGTTTGCGCAAGAGTAGAAATATGCCTGTGGGTGTCGATTTGAGTGGGTGGGTGTGGAAAGATGGCATTTTCAGGACAATCAGTAAACGAATGACACTATCGTGAAAATGCCAGTTTACAGTATTTAATGCGAGATGTAACATACTCAAAGTCATCCGTCTGACGCATGTGCAGTGTGAAGACTCCTTTGAGTTGTCAGGCCTTCTCTGACTATGGCCACAGACCTCTGTGGTGCTGACATTTTGCTTTTGTTTTACTTTGTTATCCCTGGGGTTATGCCTGGCATTGAACACGTGCCACTTCCTGGTGCACATTCATCCCAAATAATCACGTTAGACCTGCTGTTTATTCATCAGCATTCTGCTACAGTCAAAGGCAACTGACGTTTCAACAACTTGCTCAGTGACAACATGGATACCTTCTGCCTCTGAAGACCCGTACTCTGACTCTCACTCTGACTCATACTCTGACAAGCAGTTTGCCTTAAAATTGTCATTTCACACACACACACACACACCTCATCAGAGCTTAAAGTGATTTTGCAGTTTTCTGGGAGAAGTCAGTAAGGTTCTTTTTTTCAGGTGGTTCACCAAAAGTGCACAAGGAGTGAGCAGCCCTTTCCAGGGTAGATTTATAAATGTTTGGTGTGTCCAACCAAACACTTTTCCTGAGTTTGATGTTCTCGTACAACCATCCTAGGTGCCTTTCAGTGGTTTGGAGAACAGGCTTCAGAATGCATACATGTGTGTTTCACGTCGCCAGCCATTTGGAACAGCTAAAAGTGTTCCAGTTCCGTGCTGCTTTCTTGCCAGGAAAAATAAAATTGAAAAAAAAAAAACCATGGCAAAGGATTTTTGTTTCCACTCTTAAACGTTGTTCTCCTCGAGGGTATGTGGAATCCACCCCCGTTTGGACAGGCATGTCTGCTGGAAAATCCTGTCTTTATTTTCGGGATCCAAATATTGGCTCAGAGTGCACAGCGTCCCGGGTCAGTGCACTGAAACTTTTATTTATGTGTGTAGTGTCAATGCAACATGTCTCAGGGGCACCTGAGGTAGTCCTCTTTAAAACAGTCAAATGTGATCTGGCAGTTCTAATAGAACATGCATGAACTACTGTATGTCTGCAGGTCTGGAATCAATGACCTTAAATGACCTCATGTATTTGATATCAGTATGACTTCCTTCCCGAACATGTCAATCCCCTCCCCTTTAACAGATCTTTTGTGAATCTGTTCTTTTTACCTTGTTGATGACACCAGGTTTTCAGTGTTTTTTTTGTAAATATTTCTAAAAGGTGTTCCAAGACAGATCCATTGGTACATCATAAAATAGTTTTGCAATTTTAGCCACACTTTAGGAATAATCACGAAAAATTATGATCGCCAATCCTATCAGCGTGGAGGCCAGGCAAGTTCTAGAGACCTTAGTAACAAGGAAAGCCACGGAGGTTCCAGGCTGACATGTTGAAAATACATACAAGACTAGGCCTAGTCCCAGTTCTAACCCCTTTTTACAGTTTTACCTTACTCGGTACAGTGCCTTACCTGTGACATGTAGACACTGTTTAAGTTGTTTAAAGATCTCTTTGTATGGAATTGAGGACTGGTAAGACCTCTCCTTAACAATCCTTGTTAAATGTGATTGGCATCGCATGACTTTACTGCCATCTCTTGGTACATTGAGCTATTGCAGTTTACCAGTGATTTGTCTCTCTCTTGGGAAAAAAATAGCTGTGCATGACTGATGGTTCCCTGAGGACAACACGCATATGTGTATATAAAATATATTTATTAACAAGATAGTTCATGTATTATCTAGGGTTAAAGTAAGGTTGTCATCTGTGGAAATGGCCTGACACAAACCTGACACCTGGCAGGAGACTACTGATGTTCCCTTATGACCAGATATTCCCTGTGCTCTCGGTGCTTTTGTCCTCCATCTTTGAGGTTCCATTCAGTAAGAGGAGATTCCGCTGCTGTCTGTGCTCCAATGCATTCCCATAGATGCGTTAGGCCACACCCCTAACAAGAATGTTCATAACAGGCCGGCAAATCAGAATTCTTGTAGCTTCAGCAATGGCAGAGAAAGAATTCTCAATGTGGAATGAGCAGAACTGCCTAGCCGGGTTCTGCTAACCGGGTTTGCAGCACAGGCAGCGAGCAACAGCTGTGAGCATCACACTTTATATCCAACGCACAGAACACTAACACATCACAGATGGAGCAGATCAGCACCCAGTACTGCCTCCAGAGTGGGATATACATTCCTGGGGAATAATAACATGGACAGGGTATAATAAATGATAAAATGCATAGATCAGTCTGACTTACTGAGATAGTCCCTATCATTTTGACATCTATATGAACTCCCCCTCTGGATGACTCACAGTTTCCATGCAGGTCATGTATGACAGCAGACACAATCCTTTGGATGCAGTCCTGAAGGGTGGTTCCTTCCAAATACTAGTCTGTACGGTTAAAGCAAAAAGTCTCAAAAAAGCTTCCCATTCCCATAAATGTCTATTCCACTCTTTTATTATTTCATAAGCTTTTGAATAGTGTGCAAATGAACATAACTCAAAAGCCTTATTAAGTGCACTTTCTCCCATGTAAAATGTGTTCATTAGTTGTAAATTAGCTGGACAGTGATTTGCCTATTTACCAGTGAGATCTTTATAGATAGTGAGGAAATGCAATATAACTATTGAGACTTGCATTGTTTGGTAATGTACTTGATTAGCTAGACAATCACCCAATGGTCAATGCTCACAAACCTCATTGCATTTTACTCACCTTTTGATGGTGCATGTATTTTTTTAAACATTTTTTTATCATAATAATTTTTATAATTTTTTAAAATAATTGTTCCATATCGATGAAGCATTAGCCTGCTCGCTCTTTCTGGTCTGATAATGTGTGAAACTGAAGAGTCTATGTAGGGAATTATTAAATAAGAAGACAATGAACCCACCTTAAGTCCACAATACTCTGATACTACCATAGTAATACTGTCGCTGTAGGCAAAGCACCACAATCAGCCCAACTGCAGCTCTCTTGGAGTAATGAATTTAAATATTAACATTCCTTCATTTCTTTACAAAACACATTTTATTCATTTTAGTAGCAGCTGTGCTCACCAGTCACCACAGTGACAGAAATAATAAAATCTGATCATCTCTCAGAACTGATCACACTGTACATGGCAGTTCTGTTGAACGTGAACCCAGCTTTTACAGATTTCAAGATGGCTTCCCTTCAGTTCAGACTTCATTTGACTGCTGTGCCACTGGTTCAGATAACAGAAGCATCACCACATTTTTCGTCATGGTAAAGTGATCAAGGCACCTCCACACACCATAGATTCACCATTTTTTATTCATATTTCTGAATTAATGACATGGAAAGACATACAATCAATGTGACCTCAAAAGCAGGAATAGAAAAAGCACTACTGAAGTTGTTGGCGAAATTGTGAACCACAGTGAAACAAACTGAAGTTACAATGCGGCCATTAAGTTTGCCCCCTTTTTATTTTTTTAAATGCAGGGTTGTTCAGTGGTTTCTGAGAATGCAAGCTGAGGACTATAATTCCTAAAACAGACAAATACGTTTTGCAGCAACCAGCTAACCTGACAGCACATCAGTATAACCAATAACAGTCAACACAGTTTATGAAATGATCTTGATAAATATGCTCCTGGTGACATGAAGGACCAGATTAATCTAACAGGGTCCTCTAAGATGCATCTCAGTTTCAAAGCTCTATCTTGCATCAGTCTCTGAGAGATTTAACCCCAGGGAAAGTTTATGGTTGGACATAACCAGTTTATGAACTAGCTTCATATGGGCCATTGACCTGACATATGTTTGATACATCCAACCAAACATTTTCCCAGGTCATCTGTTACATACAGCACATAGTGATGTTTTCCAGACCACTGGTCCTTTCCAGCTGTAATAAATTATACATGTAAAATGTATGATTTTAATTTAAAGTACGGATAATGTTTCAGAGAACTGTCCAAGAAACCTTTTAAGTAACACGATATGAGGGGACAAACTTTTAAACCATCTGGTGTAAAAACTAGGGGACAGTAAGCCATGTTGTACCTGAGAAGATACATACAGTATCTGAGAATGTTAGAACAAAAGTTGGATGGATGCCTGATAATCACTTAAGGAGGAACATAGAACAGAAGAAAAGAGGTAATTGTTTTTCATGTCAACCACAAAACAGGGAATCAGCCAAAAAAAAACCCAGAGCAGATGCTACTGGTTAAGTGGAAGTCCGAGAACCAAAGTCATTGATGTGGTCAGAACTCCAGGTACCCAAGAGCACTGTGACTAGCTGTTTTTCAGAAAGGACATTAAAAGCAAGTAAGTAGGCACAGATTGCAAATTAAACCACAACATCTGAGCATGTTGAGAGTAAAGTGAAATACCTGAAAACACAGATAATTCAAATCTTTGATGGTTGGGAAGAGAGGTGATCCTCAGGTTCTCCCATTGTGGCAATTCTCGGGCAAAAAATGTGAAATCACTAATAGCTCTACGGTATATATCACAAGTTCATACTAAGAAGAAAAACCTATTGTGAACAGGTACAATTAACCAAATACATTCGGTTTAACAGAGACTTGTACATCTCCACTCTCTTCAAGACCTAATAAATTAAAAAAATTGAATCCAATCAAAAGCTTCACTTCGAACATCCCTTGCCCATCACTGGCTGAGTAATAAACAGCTCTCTTCTGAATGAACACCTATTAGCTGAATCGTTTAATAGCAATGAAATAACTAATAACATTCTACCTTGAGCTATTGTAGTAATGAGCACTGTAAAGGATTTATGTAGTCCTATCCGCATGGTTTAAGAAAAAAGATACCTTTCTGTACTGTACAAACTAGCCAAATTTAACACAAAGACTAAAATATTGAGGTTGAGTTGAAATCCAGAGGAAAAGCAGAATAATACAGCAGACAGTGTCCTTTTCTTCTTTGCAGCTGATCAGTCTCTTTCTTTAAAATAATAATATATCAAGAAAGGTCAAAAGGATATTTTTGTAAAATCCTCAGATATCTCTCCAGATTTGCATCAGTAGTTGCCTCCAAAGGGAAAAAAAAAGATTTTGTAGATTCTGGTCATTGAGATTGTGTCAATAATAAAGGAGCACATCTTTAAGGTACATGTCCCAAACAAAGATGGAGGCATACTGCAGGCGGAAAGACTTGGATCAGATGCAAAAAAAGCAAAAAGAAACATGTTTTGATTATATAATCCTAAAACCAGAGAGAGGCGCGTCATTGGCAGCTCAGGTAGCCCAGTCTTCTGCAGAGGATCTCGAAGATCTCGGCTATGCAGAGCACTATGGTGATGACGGTGAAGGTGTACATGGCGCTGAGAAAGATGGTCTTTTCGAAGTGCTCGGGCACCATGCACTTGGAGATGTGGAACCTCCTGTCCAGGGCGCTGGCGTCACACATGTAGATGGGGTGCACCTGGAAGCCGAACAGGTGGCTCTGCAGCCAGAATGCTATCACCTCCAGGACGATCCGCAGCAGGACAGAGATGATGTAGAAGACAGTGTAGATGGGCCGCAGGAGGATGTCCTCCTGGTCGATGTTCTTGCAGGCTGCATAGAGGTGGAACACAGCTCCCGGGACCAGCACCGTCACCAGCTGCAGTGCCCAGAACACCTGCAACCGGCCACAAGTTCCTGCTTTACCTCCTCGCACAAACGCCAGCGGACCACACTTGTGACGGCACAGTAGCTTTGCTGAACATAAAAACAAACTAGCGTACTGTCTGGTAACATCTGACGTTCAGCAGAGCACACCATACATATTACAAATGAAAAACTCAGGCAGGAGAGAGAAAATAAAACTACCGTTAAAAACCATAATGCATCTCTCACTGCCTTGCATTCAGTCAGTAACCTGTAGCCTAAGGAGTGGTTAGGAGGTGCTGATACAGAGGTGCCCAGAGGAATCCTAGCTAACGTAAGCTCCTCCTTCCACAGTGGGATAAATCCATCTGTGTTCCATTGCTCATGCTTGAACTAGCCAAGGAATGATAATTAATAAGATGTGTTTAATAAACTAATACAGACTGGGACAGGAGATATAAAACAAACAAAAATATACATTTACTCTTCCCTGCATCATCGATCCAAATTCTGTCGGCTTCATATTACCATGATATTAGTTTTCAGCTTCTATAGGTGATCACTTCATTTCTACTTTTGTTGTTAACCCTATCTATTCAATCTAATATAACTCTGGTTGCAAATTGTAGACTTTTTCATTTCCTACATAATATTTGTCATCAGGTTTTGCAATGTATTGCAAAGTATTCAAACAGACTTCAGGACTTCAGGCTGAATCTTGGCTTTGTTGTTTTAGGCTGTCTTTTACACATGATGCCCATTTTATCTTCAGTCTTCATGACGTCTGTATTACTCACCTGAGGTGTTATTGGCCTGAACTGGTTGTAGCAATATAGGTTCAACTCTCTCCTGTCTGGATCACAGCTAAAGTGGAGCGCTTCGTTTCCGTAAACTGCAAATCCCAGCACTCCAAGAAAGAACATTCGCACAGAGCCAAAGAACAGGGTGTGGAACTGTCCAATCACGGTGGGAGGCCTCAGCTGGAACAGAAAAAAAAAACGAGATAAAAGAAAGGAGGCTATAAAAAGTAGACAGAAATGGGAGGCCATCAAGTGAACAAGTTTACCAAAATGAAGACAAGCACAGTAGGCCTACCCACATCAACATTCACAGCAGTTCAATTTTCAAAGACCAACTGATACCTGCAGTCCTCTCTCTGTGTATATGTAAACTTCCATTATTATTGAACAACACTTTCTATTAAAAAAGCTTTCCAGACACAATTTTTTCTATAAAGAAACACTGATGTAATGCATAATAATTTTTTTCAGCAATTTTTCAAGTTTTTCTAGATGATACATAAACTGGTGGCTTAGACTCATGAATCTTTTTTAATGCCATGAACAGAAACAGCTAATTCAACATAATTTTACTGGTATTTTTACTGTAACTGTTTTGCTGTTATTTTTCTGCCTGTGCTATGTTCCTGACCTTTCTAATACTGAACTGACGTTTGTGATGTGGCCGCCTGAAAACATGTAACTCCTCCCCAGACCCCCCAGGACAGATTCCTCTTACAGGCCGGCCGCATGCCTTCCTACTTACACATCCTTCATAGAAGTTCTTAATGTAGTTTAAAGACATGGCGGGGCGGCTGTCCTTCAGGTAGAGTCTCACATTGGCGCGAATCCTTCATTGCCTGTCTGCTGGCATCGGGCAAACTCTCCCTATAATTCCGCTGCTCCTAACGACCCTTTGCTGTGGAAAGGCCTGGTCAATGCATATTTCTCTTTTATCCACTTTGCCTTCATCAATTTACTCGCCCCGGTCCAAAAAAAAAGGCAACAAAAACGGAAAAACAAAGGCGTGGGGCATGTGGCCCTGCTGTAATCCCCCGCTGAACTCTGTCAGCAAAAAAAACAACTCTCCCACAGAACAATGGAGGCGAGAAGGCATGCGACCGCGCACAGTGCAGAGGTGGCACTTACTGAAAACATATCGATTATGCGGAAGAAAAACACACATAAAAAAAAATGTGTGTTAAATGCCAATAGGGTATTTCAGGCTTTCAACACAAAAATTTTAGCACTTTTTCTGAATATAATAAACACAAAATTATGTTATACTAAAGTTTGCCCCAGGGGAAAAGACTGCAAGGTCAGATTCAATCATCATAAATACCCACCTTTAGACTAAATGTGTGACAAAAAAAACAGATCTTTCAAATAGTTTTGCTGATTTTTAGACAACACTATCTGGCAAAGGCAGAAGAGAAAAGTAAGTTCTTGTTGGTTACATGAACAGAGCACATATCGTGCACACATGGAGAATACCAGTTGAAGATGGATCACAAAGACACCACCGCCTCCCTGCCCTCAAACTGTAAACCACAAATCACGCAAGTGTCCACAGCAGAAAACAGGTTCCATTAACTGAAATGTAATGACACCGAAATAAGATTTAAAAACAAAAAAACAAAAAAAAACAAAAGGTCACGCACCAACTGTAAACTGGGCGGAGAGTTGTTTGTTCGCCCCATTCAACCGGAGAGTGTGGCTGTCGTCCTCCTGAACTGCGAGGGAGAGCAGGGACCGGCGAGCACCATGCCGCTCCGAGAAGGCCTGACACTCCAGAGAGGCGAAGCGGCGAACCCAAAAGCGTCCGCCAGGCCCGCCACCAAGCACAGGGGGGTAACCAGAATTATAGATGGAGGCGCTAATTACCTAAATAAAGACAACAAAGGGCCCCGGGTGCATTCAGCCAGTGAGCATACGGGCCACTGTGACGCAGACACTCACCCCAGCCTGGGCTGGTCAATGGGGCAGCAGAGACACGGTGTGTTTTTGGACAGGGGTGACTGCCCTCTGTGCTGAACAGTGAGGGTTCAGAAGGGTCCCGGTGCGGGATGAACTCTGATTCAAACAGAGGGCGCTGTGCGGGGCTGGCGGCCGCTGGTAGATCAGCCCAAAAACAAACAGGTGCTGCACCTGATATCAGAGAATGGTTTTATTTTGGTTGTGTTCCCATGTTGGTACAGTGGGGCTGGGATTGTAGACTTTTGACTTTTTGACTTTTTACAGACAGACTTTTGTGAAGGGTATATATGTATATGCACACACACACACCCACACACACACACACACAAAAACATGTGTGTATTGCTAAAGTTAATAATGCTTACTAGAATTTAAGTCTAAGATCTGTTTATATCAATTATCATTTACCTCTACAGGTGCATTAAATGCTCCAATTTATTTTATCATCATGAATTTCACAGCATTTCACATTATTCTTTTAAGATGAAACTTAATGCCAAATGCTGACATAGCTAAAGAGCTAAAGAGCTGAAGACTGCACGCCCATCAACACAGCAGTGGGCTGCACCCCCGGCTGTTTCTGTCAATGATGTTGATTCCAGAAGTAGAAAAAAAAAAAAATGACATGGTTTATCATGTTTACCGGTGTTTGTAGAATACCAGCAGGTGTCCAATCCATGTCCACTGGTCAAATGAACGCTGAACCTTTCCACATAGAACGACCTCATGGCAAAACATTGATGATGCAATGCTGACATCATCTGGTCATCTGTGCAAGCAGCAGTCAGGCTTAGGTCTTCAGGTCTTCAGGTCTTATAGTCAGGCATAAGCTGTGGGCCTTTCCTTCCCTCCATTTCACTCCCTCTCACCTACTAAATGCTGTGATGATGAAGACAACAATAATATACTAATATACAGTAATACTACTACTAATACTACTACTATTACTACTACTACTAATAACAATAAAACCATGAATTATTATGCACAAACCCAAGCTGTACAACAGGACAATTTTCAAGGCCAAAGGACCAAAAAGCTACCCCTCAACCAGCATGTATGACCTAAAGCAATCAGTGCTTTAAGTGACTGGCTCCAGAAAGGGCTCTAGATAAGCAACGAAGACCTGGGCTGGGGGGCATCAACCAGTAAGTTTCGGATCTCCAATGGACGCCACTCTTTTTTTGCCGTTCCCTGACTGTGGCCAGTTTCAGTCACCAGGCTCCATGTCCAGAGAGGCTCCCATCGTGCTCCACTCTAGCGCTGGTCTGTGCTCGAGAGCTGAGAGTCCTGCCTGGTTATTTTGAGGTCTGCTTGTCACAGCTGCGGCCCCCCACGGCCGCCTGCTTTCAGACCCCCTCCCCACCCCTCCCCTCTCCCCTCTTCTCCCCTCTGGTCTCTTTTCTCCCCGCGCGTCCCCGTGAGTGGCAGCTCGGTCTCCCCTGCTCTGTGAGATCAGGACCTGCGTTCGGACAGCCCGCTGCACGCCTGGTGGTAGGTTACCCGCATGTCGCACGCGCCGTGTTTGTGCTTTCAGTGCGTCTCTGGTATAAGATCAGTTAGTTCCATTTTTTAAAATAAAGGAAAACTCAAAAGGCACAGGCTTCTTAAGCAATCACATGTGCCATGTGACTCTCTACCCTATGTCACTATGTGGTGCATGAGCTTGCGCAAAACTTAGAACAACAAGAGGCAGTGTCTTCCAGACGGACGATGTGAAACGATGTGACAGACGAGGGGAACTTTGCAGACTGCAGACTGACTCAGCCTTTCAGGACGTGGCTGACAGTGTGTCAATTTTCAATTCAATTTTTGAGTTAAAACTGAACCTTGATACAGTGGGTGTTACACTCAGGCAAGCGTATGTAGGGGGTGACATGTGACAGTATTTGGCATGCGCTGAGCCTGTCAGCAGTACTTCCTCAGTGCTTTCATCTTCTTTGACAGCATGATCGGGTAGTCAATTATAACTGTATTTGAAGAATGCAACATGTTAGCACGCATGTGGACAAGTTGCTAAGCCTGTACGCTGGAAACGGCCCCTCCGTCTGTTTTCTTCTGAAATGCGTTTGTGGAGAGGCAGCGATGCCGACATCCAGGCTGGAGGCACGACTGGGATAAGAAATAGCTTGACCATATAAAGACGCTCCAAAAATAGAGCGTGAATCCAGAGCAGGTGTCATGAGCCCACTTGTGGAAGTACGGGGGAGGGGGCATGTGGGAAGGGGGGCGGGGCGTCAAGGGCTAAGTTTAGCCTGTTTAGCTGGAGCAAATGAGGAACATACAAAGCCCAAGGATAAACACCCTTATGACAAAGTGTATACAGTATGTGAACATATGGTGAAATACACGGCATATATTACAGCATTTATCACTGGAACTTTTACATACGCATTAATGTTATGCATGTAGTTCTGCAACGGCTGATATTTAAAAATTTGCATACATTCTGGGCTTTGGCTAACCTTAAATGCTGGAAAATTAGCCAGTATGATATGATGCATGATATTTACTGGTGTAATTACGTTGTAACTACTGTGTAACTAATTCATGTGTGTTATGTGTCTACAGCTTCCAGTGAAAATGTGTAACAGGCTTGTGGTTTATATAAATATCTGCCCGTGATTCATAAAATTTTCCTCAAATGCAGCCTTAACCCTAAATTCAGGCCCTAATCTCACACCACCCTACGCATAATTCCTAAACAATGCTCATGAACCACACACTTGTGTACCAATGGGTAGTTTCACAGCATTTAATCTTAAAATTTGTCAAGGGGACAGAGGCCATGTTAGTAGCTAGTGCCAAATTAGTTTGATATAATTGACAGATAATTACAGGAAATTAAGATAAGGACAAAGGGATATAATGTCAAATCAACATGGAAAGAGAAAGAACTTTTTATTCTCACTTGACCCTAGGACCAGTGGAAGAGAGTGCTATAGTGTAGAACTCTGTTGTTGTCTGTGTGGAACTTTGAAGAGGGGTAAATGGTCTGCTATGCGTTCCCTGTCTGGGTAGTCCCTTTTTAATGCACAAGCACAAAGTTTGCCAGAGGAAATGACCATCCCGCCAGCCCATAAACAGGTCTGTAACAGACGATCCTCCCCTCTCAGCCATGTCTGTTAAGATGGAGAGCCAGTTCCAGCCCTCGGAGGCCACTTCTGTTCAGAGCCTTTCCCCCGCTGCCGAGGCCGAGGCCGAGGCCGAGGCCGGCAGCACCCAGGGGCCGACCGTGGACCTATCAGACGACTTCAGCAAGCAGCTGGAGGACATCATCAGCTCGTACCAGACAGACCCCACCCCGGCGGAGCCCGAGGGGACAGAGGAGGGGGCGCTTCTCGAGCAGGGCGGGGACGTCACGGTTACCAAGGATGCGGGCAGCGGCAAGGACCAGAAGCTGGAGAAGAAGATGCTGAAGAGTCTGGGTGGGTGTTCCTGAGGTCTGCAGTCTGCTGTTCACATGACTGCTCCTGAATCGCATAACTGAGGGTCAGGGAAGTCAGTATTAATTAAGCTTCGGTGTATGTTGCTTAAGTTACAGCCCAAACCAACATGCACCTTAGAATAGCTTTAAACAGATGTACTGTATTTCTAACTAAACCAACCCAACAACAGAAAAAATTGTGTTCAATCTGAATAAGGGATTACAGTGGGGACTTCAGCAAAAAATGCATCCATAATCTTATAGGTTGTTCCACAGTGCTGTATATTTATATTTAAACTGACAATCATGTTTTAATATTGTATTGTCCATTTTATCCTCAATTTATTGTTACCTGAGGGGTGCTGGGCTTTGAGACACAAGTCCTAAAAGCAATTATAACAATGGAATTATATTCAGACATTGAGGAAGATAAGCTTATACTTACCCCTGTGACAAAGAAGTCAACAGTCTCAACACTGAATGTCTTTGTTAAATCTTTCCATAAAGTGATACATTTCCTAAAGAAATGTTCCTTCAGTATGGGTACTTTGCTCTTTTCAACTTGCAGTGTTTAGGAGTACTTCCTTCTGTGCAGGAAAAGCTGCTGTTAAATATGGTTCACACTGAGAACCCCCTCTGTGTGAGAGTGGTTGCTGTGAGATTGCTCTCCGTCCTCACAGGAAAGGAGGCCATGCTGCTGATGCAGAGCTTAAACAAGCTCAGCACTCCCGAGGAGAAGCTGGAGGCCATTATCAGGAAGCACGCCGAACTGGTGAGTGTTTGCAAGCAGTGGAGAGACAGGTGGCACGTACAGTATGAGGACAAATCAAATAGATTTTTCCTAAAAGATAGGGAAAAAAATGGCATGAGACTGACTTAAGCACCTGGGAGATCTTCATGTCATTTGCCTTGCGACGGTATGACCTGCAGCACATATTCAGCATGTTGAAGTTGCAAAAGCAAGCTGACAGCCGCTGCAAGGCCGTACGGCAGACAAAACCGTTGAAGAGGCCCGCTTTGCCCGATTGCTTGCAAATTTGTGATCTCGCCACCAGCTCCAGTTTAAAGATCCTCATTAATGGATTTATTGGACTAATAACCATCTAGCTATGGGAATCACATAAATTTTCAATAAATCACATAAATTTTCAATAACATGTTTGTAACTCAGTATCTAAAAGCAGCTTTCCCTGGTCAGGTTTACTGCACAGCACAGCACACTGCGATGATTACAGTAGAGCTACCTGCACTGCACAGGTGTATGCAGTACCTGAACAACACCTGGACCTGTCCTCTAAAAAAAAAAATCTCTAGTTCACCTTAAAATGATCATTTACCATGTAGAGGACCTATAACAACAGCCTAACATCAGTTTGTAAGTTTTACAGAAAACAAATCTTCGGAACTTCACGATAAACTCCAGGGAAGGTGCTTTGCTGGATGCGTGGATGAGTACATCCCAAGCCATTGGTTGATTTGTGGTGCTGATTCACAATCAGACTGTCACGTCTGTTTGCCTGGGTTTTTTGCAGCTGGAGGAGCACCGGGCGGAGCAGAAGCAGTTGAAGGCCCTGCAGAAGAAGCTGGTGCAGGTGATGAAGGAGAAGGACCAGCTGCAGGGGGAGCACAGCCGGGCCGTGCTGGCCCGCAGCAAGCTGGAGGGCCTGTGCCGGGAGCTGCAAAGGCACAACAAGACCCTGAAGGTGGGCGGGGCCGAGCCGTGCCCAGTCTGCATGCGTGTTTGATCATCGGTGTTCATTTACAATATGTTCTCAAAATCGGTCACGTCCCGATTTATACTTCATCTATGCAGTCTGTATTCATACTTCCTTATTTCATTATCACTTTTTCAACCTAAGGGGGGAATCCCATCTAGCCACTCTGGTGTGTATTATCCTGAACTTTGAATGACAAGTTTTAGCAATACTGTTTTTTTTTTTTCATTCTTGCATAATTGTGAGATGAAGCACTGTACAAAATCTGGCTGTGTCATAAAAGGAAGAAAAACAGGGTCTGAAAACTGACATCTCAGTTTGTGTGTGTGTGTGTGTGTGCGTGTGTGTGTGTGTGTGTGTGTGTGTGAATGTGTATGTACATATATAATTTTGGAGGGGAGGTGGGACCACTCCACTGACTGCTGTTTTCTGTCTGCTTCACCTGCAGGAGGAGACTCTCCAGAGGTGCCGAGAGGATGACCTGAAGCGTAAGGAGATCACCACACACTTCCAGAGCACGCTGACCGACATCCAGGCCCAGATCGAGGAGCACAGCGACCGCAACACCAAGCTTTGCAAGGAGAACAGCGACCTGGCCGAGAAGCTCAAGTCACTCATCGCCCAGTACGACAAGAGGGAAGAGGTACAGGCCCATGTCACGCCCGCACGTGATCACATGATCATCCAAACCTGCTCCATGGAGGGCACCAGATCATTTGACCACTGCCAGAGCCAAGTGTCCTGTAGCAGTGATCCTTATTTTACAGGTGTCCTCTAACTGTCCCTTAGTTTCAAGGCTTTTCCCTTCGTTTCTAGGCTGTGTGGTCAGGTTGCACAGGTTAACTTGGGGTAGGGCTTGAACAGTGTTGTGCTCTCACTCACTGGTCTGGGAGTGTTAGCCTGGTCTGTCACTGTTGCTCATACAACTTGAACGGATACACTTATGTTCTATTGTGCTGGAAGTCGCTCTGGATAAGACAGTCTGCTAAAAGAATATAATATAATGTAACTGCCTGTCTATAAGAACCAGTGGTGTAATATGGATGTTTGTCAGTAAGTGGAGTATCCATGGAGCTCTGGCTCTGTGAACGTTTTTCAGATGTTTAGTGTTGGGGGTATTGTGAATCAGTCATCAGGGAACCTTGTCTTTAATCAGGAAGCTGTAAGCGCCAGCGGCAGGTGGGGCATCACTGTTGTACCCTTAAACAGAGTCATTAAACCTGAACTGCTTCAGTAAAAACTACCCAGGCAGCCATATAAATGTGCTCAATGCGGCTGGAATGCTGACTCTCAATAATGACAAGAAAGAAAGTATATTTAAAAAAATAAAAATTCCTACAAAAAAAAAAAATCCTGTTTTGAGCATACCTCTCTCTGTGTTCATGGTGGTATGCCATACTCACTTAAGATTAGCGGACATTCCTAATTTTTGTTCTTCAAGTGTGACACTAGTCAGATTTTTGTGGCCATTATGCTTCTAGCACAAGAAGCACAAGAATTACGTTACTTTACACTGCATTACATCACAGTACTGAAAAACAATGTCTTTTTCCGCCATTTCCCCACACAGAACTTGGAGAAGGTGTTCAAACACCGCGACTTGCAGCAGAAACTGGCCGAGACAAAACTTCAGCAGGCCAACCTGCTTCTGAAGGATGCTGAGGAGAAACACAGGATAGAGAAGGAACATGTGAGTCACAATGTTATTTTAACCTCAGCTTTTCACACATGAAAGAGGACTGTACTGACTAGTCTCACTGCAGGAAATGAACCCTGTTTAATTTACTAACAAAATATATGGAGCACATTCACCTTCATCGTCCTATTCTTTTATTAAAAGACAGCTGAATAAGGTCACTACAACTCGTAAATTTTATTTATCTATTTATTTATTTATTTTATTTTATTTACCAGTGAAACAGTGATAGTAAACACAATGATTCAGGAAGTCTTACTCGATCATTTACTGCTATAATTTGTTTAAATTATTTTAAGCAACATTTAGAACAACATGATTTTTGCTCAGAGTGGCCTGTGGGTGTGTTTGAAAATGAAAGCATTGAATATTACACCATATATTCTGCCACATTTGCAGATGTTTTTTTTTATCATTGGAAGATTAATTAAAACAAACTTATATATAGTATTGTGTCCCCCAGTTTTATCGGTGTAACCCAAATGAAAACCAAATTGGTAAAGAATTCCATCTGATTGGTTTCCCCTGGTCATTACTGCTTCTACCAAAAAATATGAAACCCACTGTATACAGAGGTATTAAGAAGAAACACTGGCTCTAAATAAACAAGAGTTATGGGTGAAGAGACTGAGTGTTTACCCCACACTGTGTGTCTGACTGCAGCTTCTGAAGCAGGCGGCTGAGTGCAAGCTCCAGGTGAAGCTCCTGAAAGAGCAGGAGAAGGAGATGAAGGCCCAGGTGAGTCTCCCACCCTGCCACCCCACCCACTTTCCCACAATCCACTGCAGCCCTCGGATTAAACAGCACCGAGACAGAAACAGGAAGTCACATTGCAAGTATTGATTCCACACATCCAGTTAAAGCATAAAATAAATATATAAATAAAAGAAAAAAGGAAACACATTGGTGTTCTGTTTTTAACTTGGTGCTAACATGAACATGCCGAGAGAATAAAGGATTTTCAACATTTTAAGAAGTGTTTTTCAGACATGTTTGATTCTGCATGATAAAGTAACCCTGTCTACAAGAACACCCTCCGCCACATCTGACCCTAGTTTTGATGCGTCCATGTAGTGCTCCATCCCTGTCTTTGAGTGAACCTTACATTTATGAACAGAAGTTCATATTCTCAGTGTATCCATGTGTCCCTGACATGAAGATACAGATTCACAGATCTTTATATGATCTTAAACAGAAGGAGGGCACAGTGAAATGCATAGCAAACCTTTTCAGTTTACTTAAGCTCACAAAAATATATTTCAGCTGTGCCTAAGGAGGCATGATTAAATATACGTAATTAAACCATGACCAAATTTATTTCCCATCAATGCGCAGGCTTAAATTCTGAAAATTCTTAAGAGAGAGAGTCAACATTTAACATCTTTTCTTCTCTGGCTGCTTTTCAGGACTGATTTTATTCGTTTCTTTCCACAGCTTTCTATGTACTCAGAGAAATTTGAGGAATTCCAGGGCACTGTGTCCAAAAGCAACGGGGTGTACGCCAGCTTCAAACAGGACATGGACAAGGTCAGGACCTCTCTCCCGTCTGCCCCATCCCTTATATCTCACTAAAACTGCTGTTAATGGGAGGAAGTCAACCGCCCATCTTCCTTGTGAAGTCTGTCCCTGCACAGGAAACAAGAACAGGCACTATTCAGTGGCAACAATGCTGTGACTTTGTCACAATCTAGTAGCAAAATGGGGGCTACTTTGGGGAGGGAGGGGGCGCTAGTCAGTCAGCGAAAGACACAACCAATATTAGGGCTGTTTTATTACTGTCATGAAATGAGCTATCAGCATACTGTGGTGGGCTGGTATATGTAAGATGCCACTTTAAAAATCGTTATTGACTGTGAGGCTTTGTTTTCCTAGATGGCAAAGAAGATGCGGAAACTGGAGAAGGAGGCGAATGCCTGGAAGTCACGCTTTGAGGGGTGCAACAAGGCTCTTCTGGACATGGTGGAAGAGGTGAAACACTACGCTGGTCTCCACTCCTCTCTGTTTCTTAGTGCTGTCCTCTGTGTGAAGACATTTTCCATTGCCGGTACAACCTTTGATAGCATCAATAATGATATTATGGACGGTTTTACTAACCTCTGTGTAGGCCTTTAATCAGCAGATGTCTAAGGGGCAGTGTTTGGGAAGCTACCTTTGTAAAACGGTAGCAGGTTTGACACATGTGCAGGGCAAATATGTTGTACTGTTGTGCAAAGTTTTTCAACCTGAATATCTACCTCTAAAAACATGTAGATGTGTATTTATGGCATATGTAAATGCACAGTATAGAAAAACAAACTGATTGGGCCTACGTAAGGATAACTGTTATCTAAATAAAGCAATGTAAGGCCAAGAGCAGAGTGAGCTGTGATCCCTGCCTAGCAGTCTGACGTGTCCTCCTTTTTCATTGCATTTAGCAGACGCTCTTATCCAGACTGACTTACACAGGTTAGAATTTCACGTTATCCATTTATACAGCTGGGTATTTATTGAGGCAATTCTGGGTTAAGTACCTTGCCCAAGGGTACAGCAGCAGTGCCCCAGCGGGGAATCGAGCCAGCAACCTTTCAGTAACGTGCCCTGCTTCTTACCGCTATGCTGCACTGTTTTTACCTTGTAGAAAACTCTGAGGGATAAGGAGTTTGAGCTCTTCACCGTGAAGACGCAGAAGCTGGAGAAGCTCTGCCGGGCACTGCAGGAGGAGAGGAAGGACCTGCAGCAGAAGCTCCAGCAGGCCCCGGGGGGCCAGCAGTCAGGTCAGGAGGCGGAGGCCAACGCAAAGGTGGAGGAGGTGAGCGCCCCGGAGGAAGTGAGCACCCCAGAGGAGGCGTCCCCCGAGGTGACCCCCACCCAGGAAACACCCCTGACCACAGAGCTGGCCAGCCTGAAGGCCCAGCAAGCCCGGCTGCAGGAAATCGCCTCCTCTTTCATGGTTTCACACATTGCGGCGGGGCTCGGCCAGGACGACGAGTCGAACCTGGATGCAGAGGTCCTGGACACTTCTGAAGACACCCAGGAGGTAGTCTCTGACAACGCCCACCCGACAGTGTCCGACAGCAGCCCGAGCGAATCAAACGGCGAATCAGACACTACCCTGCCAGCTCCCACTGAGTCCAGCACCCAGGAGCACACAGAGAGTGACATGGAAGCGGTCGACTGAAGATAAAAGTGCTGTCTGAATCGTGGGCACTGTTCAATCCTCCCGCATCTTGGTTTGTCCTCAGCTATAACCAACAACTTTAAGCAAGTGTTACTTTTTGTTTTTTACAGAAATTTTATTTTTCATATAGTTCTGCAACTAAGGACAAAGCAACACTTGCTTAAAATTGTAAGTTTTGGGCGAGCTATAACCTGCAGGGGAGCTTGGATTGGCTCATAATTTGTCTGCCCAAAGAATAATTCATTCATTTTGTTAGCCTATGCTGGTGGTTCTGAAGAGTGGACAGTTGAAGAATGTGCTTTCCCAAAGGCTACAAACAGATATTGAACTGTTTTCTTTTTTAGTGTTTGCAGACATCAGAATGTTGGGTAGGATTTTTTTTATCTCCAATGACATTTGTCTCGATCACTGATCTTTTGTATCCAAAAACTAAAGAACACACAAGCAGTGATGTCATCTAATAAAGGCCTACAGAATGCCGCTGTTGGACAATGGCTTTTGCTTCATATTTTTTGCTTGACTAAAGATATCTTGATATCTTTAAAATTAGCCCTGGTTAGTTTGCAGATACCTTGAGGATTAGCAGATGCTCTCATACATGACAAATTTCACAGCAAAACAGTTCAAATCTATCAAGAGTTTTTGTGTAAATACATACAAGGTTAAATAGGCTTCTTTTTGTTAAAAAATAAATAATGTGTTTTATAATATTGCATGACATTACATTAATGTGTGAATAATGAATATTGAACATAAATATTATTCCACATTATTGTCAGGATGTAGAAAATAGAAGATATACTCAATAGATACACTCAATATATTTTCAGCAATTCAATTCTATAGAGCAAACAGTTAGTCCTGAACACCCCACACATCCTTTCGTGAACACGTCTGTCTGTCTGTCCTGGACCGACACTGTCCATCCGGGTTCCCCTCCGCTCGCGACAGCGCGCTGTCTGCGCTCTGACGTCACGGGGTCGCAGGAATGGCGGCGTCGGTCGGTAGGGGAAGGAGCCGAGAGAGCTTGAAACTTTATTATTACCTTGTTGCTCATTGCAGTATCCCGTTTTAAAAAATTAAAACTCCGAGGACCACTCCGAAACTTTACATAACAATAGAAAGGAGCAAAGCAAAGCTTTTCATTCCGCCCTGCGAGGCGTGCGATGCGAGCGCCGGGAGTTGCGGGCTGACAACAATGTCAGCGCATCCGACAGTGCTGTGAGTCTGCAGAGTTCATCCGAACCCGCTTCCCTGCCTGCCCCGGATGCCTCCGCCGTCCAGCTCGCCGTAGCGCAGTCGCGTATGCGAGGATGGAAGGTTTAACGCTGAGTGAGGCGGAGCAGAAGTATTACTCGGACCTGTTCGCCTACTGCGACACGGAAAACACCAAGAAAGTGGCGTGTAACGGCAGAGTTCTCGACCTCTTCCGAGTGGCCCGGTTACCCAGCGAGGTGGTCCTGCAGGTAACGGGACAGCAGGCTGGGCTAACGCATCTGTCACAAACTGCGGCTAAAGATGCAGCTTGGGGTAGCAACACAACTTTGGGAAGTGTGCCTGGCTAAGCAGCTAGCTGGTCCTGCTAAATCGAGTTGAGTTGTAGATGGTTCTAGCTTGCCAGATGACTAGTTTAGCACTGTGGGGATGCTAGTAAGTCGTGTGTCATTCATTTGTATACTTTACAAATATATGAATAAGAAGATAAAAGATAGACGACCGACAGCAGGATAGCTACTATGACTTGTGATTATCTGACTAGCTAACATTAGCCAACACAAGGACTGAACTGTGACAGTGTGGTTTTGACATCAGTAGCTTGCTATCTAGCATATTTTAAGTGAAATTAACTGCAGAAATGGGGCGTAGAAGACATTTTGTCATACTAACGCAAGCCATCGTTAACGGTAAAGGTAGCTAGTTTTTCTTTCAGTAGTGTTTGTGAGCTTACATAGCTAATATAGCTAGCTACTGGTAGGTGTGGCTACTGGCAACATTTTGGCTGGCTAACGATTAATAAAATAAGTTGAGAAGATGGTTGTTTATTCGTGATCTGATCACATACAGCAGTGACTCTGACAAAATAACCATGAATAGGAGGTACAACCAGGAGACAAAAACTCAAGCTAGCTACGGCATACTCCCTTTTCATGTTGGGCTGATAGCGGAAGATGTTTGGGACTATGTACTGAGTCCTTGTGATGACATAAGACAGCTGTTTGTGGTCAAACATGAGGCAGAATAAGGAAGAAGTCGGTCAGCAGCTAGATCGGTTGCCAGCTAGATAGCTACACTAGCTTCTCCCAAGATAGCCCCGATCTTATTGCTAACTGCAGCAGAAACGTGTAACGTTGGTTAGACCAGCTGTCTAGCCTGCTACATTGCTGAAATTAAGATTCTTGTTTGATAAATATCTTTCCCCTGTGCGGTAATGCTTCAGGATTGTTGGATCTGAAAGTTACCGTCACGAATGAAAACAGTACTTGTTTTCTTCCTACTCAGTTTCTCCCAGTGCCCTTATGCCTGTATATTTACATTTCAGAAGGTCTAATCTTTGTGTTTTCCTGCAGCCGTTTCCACAGTTTCTGTGTCACTTCTTCCCCATTTGAACAATAAATGTGGATGAGATGTTCAAGGTCACTCAGATTGATATGTTACATGGACATTGATTCAGTAGGGAGTTGGTCACTAATCCCAACTATGTTAAAAACAAGGCACACTTTAGTTTCAGCCCCATCAACGTGTAAAATTAGTGAGGCTTCATGAACAACAGTATGGGTGGAGCTGTGGTGTGCTATCTTTAACTTGCTGATTTGAGCCAAGGGTGGTGTTTTGGTGTGAAGAGCAAAACTGTTTGATTGGTTCGCACAAGTCATTGATTGCCAGTGCATGGAAGCTCCACCCACTTTGTGGTCCATGAAGCTCTGCTCTTTTATCAGTAATACAAAAATATCACAACCATCTAATACAGAGAGCAGCTCAGTGAAGTGCAGATGGAGAAAAGGGAAATTATTTAAAACATCCACATACAATGCAGCTGTTTCAAAGAGAGCCAAAGAGCTAACTGCTGAGAGATTTAATGGTCTTAACAGAAATCTTCTGCAGCAGTGTAGTATAGTAGTAAGGTATAAATGGATAACATGTAAAAATATGTAAGTTATTCTGGATAAGAGTGTCTGTTAAATCACAGCAAAGTAGCATTATAGAAAGTAAAGGTGCAGATTCACTCCATCCACAGTTTTTCCTTGGTGTTGAGTAAGCAATTTAAATGTTCCCCCCCCCCACAATGGCCAAGCTGTGAATCCGGGCCCAGTGTTTGATGAAATGTGTCTCTTTTCATGTTGATTTTTTTTGTTGGTGATCGATGTTTTTACCTTGCAGATCACTGAGCTCTGCGGTGCGACTCGCCTCGGGTATTTTGGACGGAGCCAGTTTTACATAGCGCTGAAACTCATAGCGGTGGCGCAGTCCGGATTCCCGCTGCGTGTGGAGAGCCTGAACACCGGTGAGCAGATACAGCATCGAGAGCTCGTGGCACAAGGTCTCATGTGCTGTTCTAATGCACCACAAGATGTTCTGCTGATGTACCATATTGCATTTCCATTCTGGTAAATGGTGTGTGTAGTTCTGGCTCTTGCATCTTACCTTGTGAACAACGTGGGCAATGAAAGTAGAGGCCCAAAAGGTACCTTGCTCTTGCACTTAATGTGCTGCATCATTGGGAATGGGTTGCTGCTTGTGTGTGTGTGTCTGTGTGTGTGTGTGTGTCTGTGTGTGTGTCTGTGTGTGTGTCTGTGTGTGTGTGTGTGTGTGTCTGTGTGTGTGTCTGTGTCTGTGTCTGTGTCTGTGTCTGTGTCTGTCTGTGTCTGTCTGTGTGTGTATATGTGTCCATCCGCTGTGCCGCCAGCCCTCCTGTATCTGTCATATCCAGACAGAGACACGTTTGACCTGGCAAAGAGGCACCTGTATGTACAGCCAGAATAACTGGAAAATTATGTTCAAACCAAATGCCCCCCCCCCCCCCCCCCCCCACACACACACACACACACACACACACACACACACCTCCCCCACCCAGATCCTGTGAGGTTATTTTGCTCATTTTCACTTTAAAATTGCTGATGACTGCTTTCAGAATGGGTCTTGAAGGAGATGACAGACATGAGCTAAAAATTAAACTACAGTGAGATAATACATGAAGGAAAGAGAGAGTCATATGAACACAAAGGGGAGTGGTAAAAACCGTGCTGGTGAGCTCTTATAAACAGCAATGGCACGGAGCAGAAACTGACTCAACAGGAAGCGAGAGCTCTGTCAGCTCTCGAACTGGCCAACACCACAGATACAATTCAGGGAAGTTGTGTCACTCGTGTAACTGAACCAGGAGAGGAACTTCTGTGCATGTCAAATTGTACCTTTTGTTTGCCATGTATGATTCTGTTTGGTGTTGTTTTTTTATTTTTTAACAAAACTGACTTCTTTTGGCTGTGTCAGGGTTATCAGCTATGGGCTTGTTATCGTACATGCGTTGTCAAAAGCGGTTATCATGACAGACAGGGACATTGAAATCCTGTGTTTTTAATGTATTCTGGATCAACAGTGGATACTTTGAAAATTATTCTGTAAAAGGCAGAATGTCAATGTTACTGTTTTGTTGAGTAATCATGTTGGTTCCCTGTGGTGGTTGTCTTAAAACCTTCAATAGAATCAATAGAATATACACACAGGTATTAATTACCAGCCTCAAGTTTGCGGTTACCCTCTACGCCACATGTTCACAGGCCTGGGGTAGCGGAAATGGGTAGAACTGACATTTGTCAATGTCAGGAAGAACTGGCCTTTCAGTGTCTGTCAAACTGCTTCCTCCAGTTTGGATACTGAATTCAATTTAGTGTTACTTTTCCGCATTAAAGACATAACTCTTCATCCCTGTATTCCAGCACCTCCCAAGCCCACAGCATCATGGGAAGGTTAGTGGTAGGATGGGACGCGGGTCAGTCAGCCAGGTGAAGGCTGCTGCCGTTTTCCTTGCGTGATGAATGCTTTTCTGTGTGTCACAGTGAAGGACCTGCCTCTGCCGCGCTTCGTGGTGGGGAAGAATGAGCAGGAGGTCAGACATGTGGTGGCGTACCCCGACCCGGAGAACCACGGGTCTTACCCCGGTACGGTCCTGCCCCCGTCGGCCCGAACGCAGGCCAAGAAGGCCCCCACCCACGAGGCGGTCCAACCGCACGGGACTACGGTGGAACCGCAGGTGAGGCTCGCCGGCCACAGAGTGGCACCAGCAGAGGCCCTTATCCAGGCTAAACTGCATAGCTTCCCTTTTAAATATGTTTCTTTATTACAGCTTGATATTGTAGAGGAACAATCCAGGTAAAGCACCCGGTTGTACACCTGTAATTTTCAGCCATTATGTGATATTGTCTCTGTGACTGAGATGGGAAGGTATGGTACATGGTAAGAATTGGGGGGGGTTACAGATATGTTGTTTGTTATTTCGTAATATTACAGAAGATTATGTGTTGTCAGCAGTAATAAAAATTGAGCTTATCAGGCAGTGCACTGAGAGCTTTGTGTGTTCCTCCGTGACAAAAATGAGCGTCTGCTCGACAGGGGTATGTTTTCACTCCTTACTGCCACAGTGACCCCAGCTTCGGCGATTCAGCTCCTGAGGGTGTCGGGGTATCGGCAGCCTTCGGTTTGCGGGCTCCACACGTTGGGCTCAAAGGCGACGGCAGTGTGGAGCGATCGTAGTGAAAGTCTGCAGCGTGGCTGATTTCCAGGCAGGATAACGGGAAGCATCTGGTGGAAAAACCCCGGGATACTTGTTTAGTGGAAGGCAGGTGTGCGCGTCTTCAGGAAAGAGGGGTTTCAGAGTGCCAGCGAGGAAGCTCAGCACAGTTAATCAGCATTGTTACAGCGTAAATGGAGCTGGATGGAAGTGCTGACTTGGAATTGCGAATTGTGCGGCCATATGTCAGTCTGATTGGTTTGTACTGTTGAAATACCTTTACCACATAAAACAGCTGTGTACGAAATGTGTAACAGACCACTGCATATATTGGTGGCTTCCTAAGGGAGGAACGGCATGCTGGGACTTTGGCATGCTTGGAGAGCTCATGGCAGTCTTCCCAGCATTGGCCATGAGGAGGAATGTATCATATCTGATACTCGTTTCAGCTTTACGTACTGAACTCCTCACTGAATCATTTGAGTACAAAAAAAAATCACCTCTTTCCGTTTTACAGGCGTAAAGGTGTTCATTTTTCGAGAAACAAGAGAAGCAAAGCAAAGTTTTTGCATTGGTCAGCAAATAGATTGTATTGTAAAGAGCAGGGCTTGTAAGCAAAAGGTTGCTGGTTTGATTCCCCACTGGAGCACTGCTGCTGTAACCTTGGGCAAGGTACTTAACCCACAGTTGCCTCAGTAAATATCCAGCTGTGTAAATGGATAACATGCAAAATGCTGTAACCTCTGTAAGGCACTCTGGATAAGAGTGACAGTAGCGTGATGGTGGAGCACTTAAAGACTGATGTATTCTGTATCTGCGGCTTTAAAGCCACGCAGGGCAGTGCCTGTGTGATCAGTGAATGCTCTGTTTCCTCTGCTGTCCCCAGCCTGAGGGCGTGTCTCCCGTGGTGTCCCCTCACCATTCCCCGCCCGCCTCCCCCCACGCCTGGAGGAAGCACCAGCGACAGCCCAGCGGCGGGAACTGCGACAGACAGCCCCTCCCCCCCGGCGCACTCTGGCCTCCCTTTGGAGAAGCCCCGTCAGGTGACTGCATGGGTGACCAATCAGAAGAGTTCAGAGGAGGCTGTTCACATGATAGTCAGGGGGGGGGGTGTTCATGAGCAAACTCTGACAGGCAAACTTTGGTTTGTGAGCTGGTTACAGTATCAGTTATGGTGAAGGGTGTCACATCAATGAACATCAGATAGGCTTTGGTCGAGACGGCCTTGTGGATGGAATGTGTTGTGAGTTGAATGAATCTGATATTTTTAACCTGTTTTCCTTCTTTCTTTTTTTTCCCATGGTGTCTGTTCTGACAGGGCCAGTAGTGGATGATGGGATGTGGTCCTCCCGCCCCCCTGTTCCAGTTCAGGAAAACTGGGTCAATTTTACAAACACTCCCCCTATCAGCACACCTCCACCAACCCAGGTACTGCCCCTTACCAATATACCTTTACCAATCAGCCCAGGTACTGCCCCTTACCAATACACCTTTACCAATCAGCCCAGGTACTGCCCCTTACCAATACACCTTTACCAATCAGCCCAGGTACTGCCCCTTACCAATACACCTTTACCAATCAGCCCAGGTACTGCCCCTTACCAATACACCTTTACCAATCAGCCCAGGCACTGCCCCTTACCAATACACCTTTACCAATCAGCCCAGGTACTGCCCCTTACCAATACACCTTTACCAATCAGCTTAAAAACTGTCCCTTATCAATACACCTCCACCACTCAGCCCAAAAACTGCCCCTTATCAATACACCTCCACTAGTAAGCTCCCACCCAGAGACATTCACTTCCATGCACCCATTGCCCAAACTAAAACATGACCTTTTCAGAGCTTTGCTGTAAGGCTGTGGATATACATTAACCTTGCAGCAACATAACAGACATGTTGTGGAAATGTTAGGCTCTTTCGGCTGTCAGTTGTTTCTAAGTGCCCAGGCATGGTAGATCAGGCCATGTTAAACTGAGGATTTTTTATGAACTACAGGCTAGCATAATAACATCTGCAAGAAATCATACTACTGTTGATGCACGTGATACGTATGTTGTTTTTCTCATAGTTAATGTGAGGAGTTCTTTTCTGCCATGCCGGTTGGTTTGTTTGTGCAGGAGAACGCATCGGTACGAACCGCAGCACCAGCTGCAGTGGCAAACGAAATCCAGAGGCAGTCCAGTAACTACGACGACCCCTGGCGAATCACCGACGAGCAGCGGCAGTATTACATCACCCAGTTCAGAACCATCCAGCCCGACCTGAGCGGCTTCATCCCAGGTGAGCAGCGCCTGAGTCCCGTACCCCCACCCAGTGGTGTGCTAATCGCTTTAGCCCAGACACGCTGCAGTGAAACCGTTCGCTCTGGAACTGCCTTTCTGTGACTTCTGCTCTTTCTGTAGGCTCTGCTGCAAAGGAATTTTTCACGAAATCAAAGCTGCCTATTCTTGAGCTGTCGCACATTTGGTGAGTAAGTTTTGGCAGAGATCGCACTGCGTTATGCTTGTCATATTCCATCACCTCGGCAACTAAAAATGTGTCAGCATCAGCCAAGTAAAATGTACTCATGTCAGCATGAATGAGTTCATGCTGTGTTTTCAGTAAAAACATTTCTGTGTATCCGGAAAAGTGTAACTGTGATGACTGTTGTTGACATAAACAGGGATATTGACTGGATATAGAGTATACACAGTATATACACAAAATGTCATGTACACAAATCCATGTGATATATCTTGTTGACTAAAAAAGGCGCTATGGCTAAATATAAAAACATCAACTGGTTGCTGCAAAGAGTAATACCAAACTGTACAGTGCCTCAAATTAAGAGCACAACATTAGACTTCATACTCACAAGCTAACAGTACCATTCTGACCACTCCTCTGGCAGACAGGAAAAAGCCACCCCCCTAATAGAACCAGTCGGGTTACACCATGCAGAACCAATCAGGTTTCACCATTTTCCCCACTCTTCTTTGAACATTTTCTCAGTATGTCATATACGCCCTTTACCTGTCAGTGTGATGCACAGAGCACTTCTGTCCCGGTTTATTTCCCCTTTCATATCCATTTTCAGTTGCGTTGTGATTCTGTGCGCTTTAGGGAGCTGTCGGATTTTGACAAAGACGGCGCTCTGACGCTGGACGAGTTCTGTGCGGCGTTCCACCTGGTCGTGGCGAGGAAGAACGGCTACGACCTTCCGGAGAAGCTGCCGGAAAGCCTCATGCCAAAGCTCATCGACCTGGACGACGCAACCGGTAAAACAGGCTAAGTGAAGGCCAGGTTATACATGAGGATGGAACAAGGTGTGGTCACTCCCAGTCTGCGGAGTCCTGCATGTCTCACACAGTTCAGCTACATTTACATTTACATATACATTTATTCATTGGGCAAACACCTTTGTCCAAAGTGACTTACGGGTGAGGCAGAGTACAACACAAGCAAAAAGCCATATAAGGAGTCAACAATATTAGAAGCGCTGCATGACCAAGTTTCACTAGCTGGTCAGGCAAGATGCAAGCCAGCTGGTAGAGATAGAAGTGTTTGAAACCATAGATTTGAATTACTGTTACATTAAGATGTGGAGATAGTCTCAGGGATATTCACTCTATTTGCTTTATAGCCATTGGTCAATAAAAACACGCCACATATTTCAACACAACAACAGTAAATCCATACACGCATACTACACTGTCATCATGACTGTCAGAGAAAGCAGAATTATAAGGGGGCCCAGCCCAAGTCAATACACAAGCAGGTAATCAGATTGTTGTGTGTGTCAAAGCTGCAGAAGTTACACAGGATTGAGACTGACAGTGCGTTCTCTGTGTTGGATGCAGTGTGTTGAGCGCTCTTCGCTGTGTGTGGTTTCAGAGGTCTCCAGCCAGGCCCCCGAGGCAGGCTACCGCACCTCCCCCACGGAAGCCACGCCCAGCAAGTCTCCGTCCATGCCCTCCCTCAACCAGAACTGGACCGAGCTCAACCAGAGCAACGAGGTATTGCCAGGATTGGTCTGTGTCAGATGGGAAGATGTCTTGGGAAAATCCGGTCACTGCACACACAGAAGACTACATGCCTGGCAACCATCCACAAGTGGTCTTAATGCTTTAATAAAGATGTTCTGCATGAATACAGTGTTTATACTGTTGTTATATAGCCATTCAGCAATTTTCAGGTCAAATGGAGGCATAGTATAGGCCTGATCATACCGACGATCAGCGCTCTGCAGCTGAAATTTCGTTTAACATCAGAGAAAACCGCTTTCTCTCAGATGAATGCAGCAGGATGTGATTTAGCAGAAACCTGTGGGGGAGCACATAATGAAAATGTAATCAATCAGTTTCCGCGATGCCTTCATCCTCCCCAGCTGTTTCAGCAGGGCTGAAAAATTCATCATAGACAGGGCTCGTGTTTTATTATGTTCATAGCTTGTATTAACCATATTCATACCATTTTTATCTTTACAAAGTATATATTTTGCAAAATGCTATATTTGCCATTGTAATTGGATGGAAGCAATTTCCACTGTGATGGGATGTGCTCTCCATTGTAATGGGATGTGCTTTCCATTGTAATGGGGTGTGCTTTCCATTGTAATGGGGTGTGATTGGGGTGTGATTTCCATTGTAATGGGGTGTGATTTCCATTGTAATGGGGTGTGCTTTCCATTGTAATGGGATGTGCTCTCCATTGTAATGGGATGTGCTCTCCATTGTAATGGAGTGTGATTTCCATTGTAATGTGGTGTGATTTCCATTGTAATGGGATGTGCTCTCCATTGTAATGGGATGTGCTCTCCATTGTAATGGAGTGTGATTTCCATTGTAATGGGATGTGCTCTCCATTGTAATGGGATGTGCTCTCCATTGTAATGGAGTGTGATTTCCATTGTAATGTGGTGTGATTTCCATTGTAATGGGATGTGCTCTCCATTGTAATGGGATGTGCTCTCCATTGTAATGGGATGTGCTCTCCACTGCAACGGGGTGTGATTTCTGCTGTAACTGGATGTGAAACTTGCCTCTGCAGTGGTGCCATTGTGTTGATGTGTCTCTGCTCTGTCTGTCCAGCAGTGGGAGACTTTTAGTGAACGTTCCTCCAGCTCACAAACTCTGACTCACTTTGATTCTAACATTGCACCAGCCGACCCTGTAAGTCAGCCCCTCGTTATCTTAGTTAGTGTGTTGCTACTGTAGCCTCCTCCCTAAAGCCTGTTACTGTAGTGTGCATCCTCTCTGAATGAATTTATTTACAGGATCGATTACTTCTGCCTCGCCCCTTTTCAAATTCATGTTCCTAAGATGTGATGCGATGTTGATATGATGTGATTTTTGCACCATTTTTTAAATTGCATCTGAAACTGTGATTAGAAAAGTTATTAGTGGTTTACTGTATTATTATCGTAGTGCATTGCAGAAGCATACTCAGAACGCATTAAAGATGTTTTAAGATAAAAGGCACACATGCGTTAGGAGACAGGAGTGACATGGACGTGTTGCCTCCCTGCAGGACACGGCCATAGTGCATCCTGTTCCCATCCGCATGACCCCCAGCAAGATCCACCTGCAGGAGCTGGAGCTGAAGAGGCCTGGGAGCGGTGAGAGAGCAGAGCCCTCCTCCTCCTCTTCCTCCTCCTCTTCCTCCTCCTCCTCCTCCACTGCGCAGCTCTCCTTGCATCGTCTCAGCTCTACGGCTGATTGGTCAATTGGTTGTTTGATGTCAGATGTGTAGCGGAACTCATCATTTTTTATTTTCTTTAATTTATTTGGTAAGGTTTTTCTGCCTGATGGGGAATGAGAGATATGACTCCAGTCATAAAACATAGTAACCATCCTGGTGAAAATACTTTAAACCCAACTGCATGTGAGTGGTAAAAGCTGTGATATTTTAAATGAAATTCAAAAATAGAGAAAGCAAAACAGAACAGAAATCCTTTGGTGTTCTGTCTGTAGTATTAATCACGCTTATGTGGTTTATTTTTGCAGATCATACACACCCAATGAGCCCTCTTTCAGACAAACCCCCTGAACTGTCTGAAGAGAGTAAGATGGCAACATCCATGCAATTTATGGCTGCTAATGCTGGAGGTAAGGTTACACAGCCCCTCAAGAAATCAATAATGCAGAAATATTCAGTGTGCTGTTTTATATTCCGTTTAAGGGATTCGTTACACTGTAGAGAGTATAACAGTCCAGTATTTTATGTTTGTCCCTAAGACCTTAGAAATTTATCAGTTGTAAAAGTAGTATTCTGCCTATATTAAATACACACGTACACCCTAAACCTCAACCTGTGGTAACAGCCAAAAGGGTTAAGGGCTCTGGTCGGTAGGTTAAAAGTAAATCATATTAATGTTAATATTGTGACATTTCATAATGAAGTGGTCTCAGTCCCAAGCAGTGTGTGGGCATGTGGTTCGAATGTAACATAAATGTAAGTCTGTGAAAAGACATTATTTTTGATTCGGTGTTTTCTGTGTCTCACAGGCGATGGCTATAACAGCTCTGACTCCTTCACCTCAGATCAGGATCCAGTTGTGAGCGTCATAGCAAGGCAAAGGTAGCATGGCACTTGTTTCTGTTTTTGGGGGTTCAAATGCTGAATTAAAATGAGTAAAACCTGAAAATGGTCCTTTTATTGCATTCTGTGCTCTGGTGGATGTTGATGAAGTGATTTTTGGAGGTTCAGATTTCGTGGTTGACCTGTCGATTGTGTAGGCTTATGTGCATGCTGCTCCACTTAAATGTATAAATGCAGAAAGAGCTATTTTTATGGTATATGAATGTGTGATATGGGAATCTGTGGCTGAAGGGTGGTTTGAGGGGCCATCAGAGTAAGGGGCCATGACACCAGGGGGCTGTAACAGTAAGGTGTAAGCGAGGGTCTCTTACAGGAGGGTGTCGTTTCGCTGTGGTTGCAGGTCGCACTCTGGGACGTCACCTGAGGGACTGAAAGCAGTGGCCCCGCCCCCACCCCCTCCCAGACCCTCCGCCTCCCACTCGCGCTCCTCCTCCCTGGACATGAACAGAAACCTCGCCTCTATCACCTCTGTCCCCGCAGGTGGTCTCGCAGTCCGAATAAGCACGTCTCTCTCTCTCCTGTCATTATAATATCCGTTCATTTAGCAGCAGCCCATGTGTCGTCACTGTGACACATCACCTGTTTGTACAGCAGGATGACTGTTTGGTCACCCTTTGCTGACCACTGTGCTATACTGTCATCAGTTGTGGTTCAGTTGTGGTCAGCATGTTGACCGCTGTGTTCCCTCTCTGCTACAGGACCGCAGGCAGCCGGAAACGCGGCCCTCCCCCCGGCTGTGCCCCCCCGACCGCAGCCTTCACAGGTAGGCCTGAGTGCCCGTCCCCAGGGAGACACTCCTCCCGAGTGCAGGCCACACATGATCTGGGCCCTTTCTCACTGCGTCCTTTTATATGTGGCGAGCACAGAAAGTGCAGAGTTTGCAGAATTTCAGTCAACAGGAGCTGGGCACAAAAGCAGAAGCTGAATTCCTGTAACAACAGTACATGGAAAGTTCCAGAATTTTGGTTTCTCGGCTTCCGAAGGGGAGTTCCAGAATGACTGTACTTTCCCCTGAGACTCTGTGCTTCAGAGGAACTCGGGAGAGTGATGTGAGACGCACGACACGGTTGCAGAGGTTCACCGTGCTTATCATTTCAGCTGAGCCCTTCTGTGGATGTGTATGTCCTTAGCAGACATGGCCCTGCTGTTTCAGACTGAAACCAAACTGAGGTTTAGCATAGACCTGTGCTGCATGATCAAACACAGTTTAAGCATAAAAACCTCAAGCAGCTGATAAAGCATACAGCTATTTGGCTTTTGTTAAATGTTTGTTAGCTGTGTATAACTTGGCTTTGTGTCATGTTTCTAGACTGTAATGCAAATACTGCGTCTAACAGTGCTGTTTCTGTATCTGCCTGACCCTAGGCCACAGCGACGCATGGGCACCGCTCGGTGGATGGAGACGGTACTGCAGCTCACCCCAGCACCTCCCCGCAGCTGATCCCAGAACAGCCCAACTTTGCCGACTTCAGCCAGTTTGAAGTGTTTGCAGCGGAGCAGCCCTCCGTAAATGGAGACCAGCATGCGGAGAGCACAGTGGGCTACTTTCCTCTTTGTTACTGTAATATTTATTATCACTAGTCTGCTGTAGCAGTGTGCATTATTTGGGCTTGTATTTGCTCCCTCTGGGGATACTGATAGTATCTATATTCTGTATTGTTTATTTTAGTGTTTTATGTCTCCTGCATGCTCCTTCCAAAACAGTCAGATCATCTGAATATTTAAATGTTGTGGACTTGTGGAGTTTTCACAAGCTTCCTCCGTTAAGTCGACACTAGAGGAATAAATTTCCATTTTAAGACATACAAAAATGAAATTTTGAACTGCTTTTCATAGTATGTTGATGATACAGTTATGATATTGATTTGTAACAACAATAAAAGGAGTAGCTGTGTGTGCTTTTTCTGTATAATTGTACTGTGTACCGCAGGGCAAGAAGCCAGGAGAGTCTGCTGGGATACTGAGAGCAGCCAAGACAGAGAGCCAGGCCGAGGAGAGGCCTGCAGCCACTGTGAACTCGGTGTGTACCACTCACTGCAACCTCCCATACCTCTGACTGCAACCTCCCATACCTCTGACTGTAACTTCCCATATCTCTGACTGTAACTTCCCATATCTCTGACTGTAACTTCCCATACCTCTGACTGTAACTTCCCATATGTCTGACTGTAGCCTTCCATATCTCTGACTGTGACCTACTGTAATGCTGACTGTAACCTCCTATAATGCTGACTGTAAGCTCCAACAGTTCTGACCACAACCTCAGTCACCAGAGGTTACCTGTATCCTACAGCATTCAGCCAGTAGCTTCAACAGTGCGATCACTAAATGAAGCTGTCACTTGTTTCAGTGTTTAATTTGCTTTATTTGTCTTGTTGACCGTGTTGAATTCTGAGGTCTGCATTCTGTCTCCAATGCCGAAAGAACGCTCTCTATAGTCTGCGGTCCTCCCACAGCCACAGCCATGAGATTTCCTGTAATGGGCGAGAGGCTATTCATGCCAGGAAACACTTGACAGCAATACTTTCTCACCACAAGCAGTCCGTGTGTTCAGATGTTTCAGAAGTTTCAGAGTACACTCCACCCAAAATATATCAAAATATAATAATAATTATTTAGACATTTAACCACTGAGTAATTGTGCTAAAGGACACTCATCCCGCAGTGCTTTGTAATCCTGCCCTTGCATACCGTACGGCTGTTTTTTGTGTGGTCCTGTGGGAAGCAGCGTCTTGTGCAGAAGCGTTCTCGGGTGAGCCCGTGTCTTTGCCTCCTCTCTGTCTGACCTGTCGCAGGCGAAAGGCTCCGCCCCCCTGGCCCCCCCACCCAAACCCGTGCGGCGGAGGCTAAAGTCGGAGGACGAGCTGCGGCCGGAGGCTGGGGAAACCCCACAGAAGCCCAGCGTGGTGGCCAGCGTCCTGGCCCCCCAGCCGTCCCTCCCCAGGTACAGCCGGTCACATGACCGGGTGGACAGACAGCAGCACGGTGTCACTGGGCTGTTATCTCCTCATTTAGGGGCTGCTCTTATAGTCCTGGGGGGGCTGCAGTATGTGTAATCAGCAACGTCAGAGTGCTACAGGCAAATGAGTAGAAGGGGAGAGTGAGTAATATCTGTACACAGGTAAAGAAGTGAGCAGACAGGTTCACAGCATTTGATTGTAGCTGTGGTGAGAGGGTTGTGATTGGTTGACAGCTTGAATGGGATGTTTAGTGCTGACTTTCTGCATCTTTTTGCCCCACACAGGTCAGTGGGAAAGGACAAAAAGACCATCCAGGCCTCTATCCGAAGGAACAAGGAGACGAACACGGTCCTGGCCAGACTCAACAGTGAATTACAACAGCAGCTGAAGGTGAGAGTACAGGCCAACAGCAGGAGTTAATGACTGAATCTTCTTTAAATTCTCCTCAGCCAAGAGACACCTGTGGACCAGCACAGGGTGCAGTGTTAACTACAGTGTGGAGGATGCACTAAATGAGTTTTTCATGAAATTATTTGGGGTTATCATGATTATTACTACATTTACATTTATATTCAGCCATTTAGGAGATGCTCTTATCCAGATTGACCTACAAAAGTGTGCATGGGTAGGTGAGGCTAAGAGCAGTACCACAATCTGATAGGAGTAGGAGTCATTACATAACATGTCATATTCTGTTAAGTACCATGGCAGCTCGGAGAGGAAGTTGAATGCATTAGTAACACAGTAGTAGTAACCAGGGGTCAGGGTTAAACAAGCTGAAAACAGGTGTGTAAAGTATGCAATAATAGTAATTATTGCATATAATAATTGCTGTAATAGAGCCTGCTCTGCTCTGCTCTGCTGCGCTCCCCACAGGACGTGCTAGAGGAGAGGATATCGCTGGAGGTGCAGCTGGAGCAGCTGAGGCCGTTCTCTCACGCATAGTGAGGAGGAGGGGACCCCCCCTGAGGACGCCCCCGCGGGGCCGGACACACCTGGCCTCCTCCAGAACCTGCGTCTTCACCTCTGACCTCTGACCTCACGGGCGGCGAGCTGACGCTGCGGGCGGTCGGAGAACACGCACCGTCCCCGAGACCCACGGAGGTCAGACACCACACAAATAACAAGCACTTTCATTTCAAAAGAAGGAAAACGGTTGACTTCAGTCCCTCCCCACTGCCGCAGAAGCTTATTGCTATTCCAGTTGAGCTGGAAGATGGAAGATGTTGCCCAAGTCTAGAGTCCCCACCCCCAATCCCTTCTCCCTCCCCGCCCTCCACTTTGCCCAGGGGGAGGGGAAGGGGGGTCACCTGCTCCCAGAAGCAGTACAGCACTGTGGTTTGACTGAAAGGGGGGTGCGGTCGTTGGTGGGTGGGAGGGGTTGATTGGGGGGTGCGCAGATAATCAAGTTAACGAGAACGCTTTTGGGGAAGGAGGACATGAGATGAAGGCGTGCCTCGCAGCCAGGCTGTGAAAGATGATGTCACGCAGCCAGGCTGTGAAATATGGTGCCACGCAGCCAGGGTGTGAAAGATGATGTCACGCAGCCAGGCTGTGAAAGATGATGTCACGCAGCCAGGCTGTGAAAGATGGTGCCACGCAGCCAGGCTGTGAAAGATGGTGCCACGCAGCCAGGCTGTGAAAGATGATGTCACGCAGCCAGGCTGTGAAAGATGGTGCCACGCTGCCAGGCTGTGAAAGATGGTGCCACGCAGCCAGGCTGTGAAAGATGGTGCCACGCAGCCAGGCTGTGAAAGATGATGCCACACAGCCATCGATGTTTCTTCCACCCTCTGCGCCACACGTCACAGCAGCACAAGCAGGAGCTTTCCCAGCATGCTCTGGGGCACTGGTTCATCTGTGGCACCGTGCCAACAGCACTGTGCGTTTTTCCCTCAGCAGTCCAGACTGAACCCAAGCGGGTTACACAGACTTTCTACAGCACTTAACCTGAGACTCCCGCTACGTTTCTTCCTCATTTCTTTAGCGTTTCAGCCCCAGCACGGCAGGACACATACCTCTCTGGACTATTGGGAAGCAGTCCTAATGCAAACACTGGAATATGTGCTGGAGACACACAAGCTGATGCTAAATAACTGCACTTTTTTCCCCTCTTAAACAGTTCTAACCTTCATGTCTTCTAGTATAAAACAAGCTCTTAAAAATGAACCACCTGATTTTTTTTTAATCTTTGTATCATAACTAGTGTGACTTCATTTGTGATGGTACTCTAAAGTGGTATAACCCTCTCCCACAAACACACACACACTCTCACACTAATTTGCTCTGCTTTGACCGGTCCACTAAGCCTGTCTCTAGGGAGTTGGGCTTGAGTTCAATGTAACCACAATGCACTATGTCTTTAATTACCAAATTTAAGCAAGTGTGTCATTTATTTATTTTTACACAATGTTCCTCAACCTCAACAACAAAAACATTTGCTTAAATTTGTTATGCTGCCACAATCATTGTGTAAAACATAAATAATCCACACGCTTAAATGGACTGTCCAAAGTGAAGGAGACAGCTCTCTGTGGCCAGACTCTGGCCTCTGTCAGGTCTCTGCTGCAGTGCTCTCCCTTAATGAGACCCAGATGAAGGGCGCAGTTGTTGGGGAGAGCCGCTGTGTAAGGGAGTATTTTATATGTTACACCACGCAAAAAAAATACATCTTTGATTTACAGAAAGGCATGTGTTCACAGCTGTGTGCACAGGCAGGTTTATCTGAAGTGCACATGATTATGACATCATCTGTCTGCGCTGCAGTGGTGTGGGAGACTGCAGGACGGCTCTGCGTGGCGGAGAGTGCCGTAGCAGCCTCTGCAGATCCGTACGAGCCCCCACTGTGGGGGCAGTAGCCCTCCGCTCACAGCTCATCCCTGCCTTTTTGTGAACACCAGATGCATTTTTGTGTGGTGATATGTATTTTTATTGGAAGGCTGAAGAGTTAAATAAAGAATGTATGTTTGTAATTAGCGTGATGTCAGCGTGCCAAAGAGAGCACGGAGATCAAGTGTGTGAGAGGCATTGGAGGGAGGATTAGAGTGATAAATGCAGAGTGCTTACAGCTTATCTCAGCTTTGATGTGCAGTTGTTTAAAGTCTAGGCAACCTGTATATACATATGATTTCCTGGGCTGCCACGTACTTTTCAGAAATGATAATGCAGTCTGTTATCCCGTGGTGTTGAGCACTGAATGAGATGGCTTGGGGGTAGGGATGAACTCAAACCCAGGTACTGTGCTAAGAAGTAATATGAAAACCAAGTCTGGCATCTGCAAAGGTATAATTAAAACAAACGTTGCTGGCTGTAGCTAAATGATGTCTTGAAACTAGGTGGCTACCAGGTTATCTACAACTTACAATGTGGCTCTTACCTACCATGCTTGCTTCAACACCTGTCATTAATTGGCCAGTTTATTCAGCCAGTTAAACTTATGTTTCATATTGCCAGCAGTGAAAGATGAATTTAAAAAGCTTCTAGTTTCTTAGCAAGCAAGCAGGCCTGAGCTCTCTGGGTGACTGGAGAAATCATTTTTAGCCGGAACTGGAAATCAATCACCCAAGAGTAAAAGCTAACAAGCCTATCAGCACTGCCCATTGAGCACTGTGTCGCCATGTTCAAATAACTGAGGAGTCACTTGTCCATCTTCATTTCAAAGGGCAATTCAGTCTTTATTTGATTTAACCAAACTGTTGCCTCAGTGGCATTGTGTCTGTTGCTTAATATATGAATATGCTGTGCTGACTTCAGCCTGGAGCTAGGCAGACTTCAAATGCAAAAAAAGGGCTATTTAGCAAAGCTTGGTGCCCCTACAGTGAGTATATATAATATGCCCCCTCCCCAGTGGTAGCAGTGGGAAAAGCGTGATTACTGCTTTTTGAGTACAAGAGGAAGAGTTGAAATCACCATGAAGGGTTTACAGGGAACAGCAAAGTAAAATGCAGCATGGTGTCCTTTAAGATCTGTCCTGTATGAAAAGCATGTAGTGCCACCCTGTGGCCTGGAGTGGCTATAGCAAGTAGGGCTTTGAGGAGAGACATACTGGACCAGCATCTTCAATATGGTCCAGTACTGTATCTGTATGTTGGGGGAGGGGGTGTTGGGAGAGTTTTGGAGGTGCAGCCTGATACTGTGAACCCCTAAAGAAAAAAAAGACTCTTGGTCACATGAAGAAAGGGTACTCCAGTTCCTCTTTACCAGCATGTTCATGTGTTTAAACTTGCCAAAGGGCCTTACATTGAGACCTTTTGATGCTGTTTGTAAATTTGCATTGTTGCCTAATGGCTTATATATATATATTTTTTTTTTTTTTGCTGTGAGATTGTGTTTTGCTGTAGGGGTGGATCTCTGCAGACTTAACTAGCAAGCTGTGTGATTTTTACACAAATATATATTTTAATATGTTTGTTGTCTTCATTTTTCATAATTTCCAAATAACCTTCTTCTGACATCCATGACCTCCAGTGTTTGCCATTTCAAAAAAACTGTCAAAGTGAAGGCCAAAGAGATACTTTTTCAATAAAGCATGTTCATTGTCGTTTCAAGGTACTTAGGTTGATCATGTAAGAAAATAAAACCCAGGGAAATTGAACCCAGGCATTTGATTAACAGTTCATGCATACAGCTGTCCAAACTGCCAAACCTCTGGTTCAGATTTTATTTGTCCAGTAGAATTAAAGGACTTAAATCTGAGGTCCAGGAGACCAGTATGATGAGCACTAGTCGGTTTTTAAGAATTAAGGGTCTCATCTCCACAGATCTCAGTGCAATGATGTGCAGCATGAGTTCAAATGTAATGTTAAAGTGGTAATCCAGTATTAAACATATCACAGATTTAGTCTAAGATATACATTTCACCATCCTTGATATCTGTAACTGGACTCAATATTAAGACATCTTCTAAACATATTCACCAAAGCTTACTGTCCTACAAAGAATGCACTAACCAATGAAAGCAGATGCCCCAAACTTCAACTTACAGCAAGCATAGGCAAAATCAGAATTGTGTAAAATATTACTGTAAGCTTCTGTTAAAGGCTCTTACCCATCAGGATATATATAACACTGTACATTTTTGACTGATAAAGCAACAATCCTGGATAATAAACATAACCACCAATTCTTCATATGGCCACAAGGAGGAGTACATGCCTGGCATATCTGTTCATGCTCCTGCTTCAACACTGTGTGTGTGTGTGCGTGCGTGTGTGCGCGCGTGTGTGCGTGCGTGTGTGCGCGTGTGTGTGTGTGAGAGAGAGAAAGAGAGAGAAGGCTGAACAATCCATGCAGGAGTTACAACCCAACCAGCTCCTTTTCATTTTAAGCTTTTGTCTGAAGATTTATTGAGATTTTTTTAGGAATATAATTTTGACAGACCTACAGGCTATAATACCCCCCATTACACTCCCTCTTGAGTTTTTCCTGCATCCTTTTTCTTTGTGATTGAATTTATTGACAACAGGTAATCACTTCTAACAAGAAGTGGGTGGAAGCAGTCCATTCCCTTTCGTCGGAGGGTCGAGACCCCCCCCCCCCCACAGCTCGGTATCCTCAGCATGGGCTGCAGGGTCACTCGGCCTCCACACAAAGTCCTTACGCAGTTTCAGAAGCAACGGGTGTTTCAGCTGCACTCAAAGTCCAGGGACCGACGTCTCCCACACACAGCCAACGTCCGCCAAAGAGTCATGACGTGTCACTTCTTGGCATTTCTCTAAATAAAGCCCCATGATGCTTTAGCGTCAATCCTTTTTAGTTTTTTTCCAGCAATTTCTGTATTTTACATGAAGTCATCTGAATCATTCCCATCCTAAAAAAGAAAAAGTTACAAAGGACATTCAGCGCCAGTGTGAGGCCAGCCTGTGTGACATCAAGGGCTGCCAAAACCACACAATGCTTCTCAGGATAACGTGAGCGATATGAGGCACGGTAAAGCTCCTTACCTCATTGGTTGTCATGTTTTCTTTTGACATAAGAGAGGAGTAACTCCTACAGGGAACATACGGTTGTCAGTTTGATCAGGCAGCAGAAATTAAAAGCTCCATTCTAACACTCACGGAATAATCAGGAGATGTTTAAACTCTATTGAGGAAGACGGCATAAAGAAGGGGGCAGCTAACTCCTGATGGAATTTGGTCATTCTTCAGCACAAAAAAAATATTCATCTTACACGAACTGCAAGTTTAGCATTTTACTCATCACCCCAGTCTGGCATCTATGTTCCTGCAGCTCAGCAGGACCCTGGCTCTCAGGTGAGCGCACCGTGGCGTCTCCCTCTTACCTGAGCTCCTCCATCTCTTTTTTCCTCTTCATCTCCTCCTTCTCCTTCTTCTTCTGTTCCTGGACCTGTGCCTTCTTCTCGTTCCTCTCCTCTCGGTCTCGAGACTCCTTCTCCGCCGCCAGGTCAGGGAACCGCTCCTCTTTCGTCTTCTCCAGCCGGTTAATGATCTCGTTGATTTTCTTCTCAACCGCCACAATCTTCACCTGCAAACAGGCATCCCATTTTCTGGCTTTCTTATGTCACTGCAAGGTGTAATTCTACTGCTAAAATTAAGGGCAGTATTTAGACCTAACCACTAGCAACTTTGCTGTTAACATTTTTATCAGATATTTGATTTTCAATCCATTTTTCATCAACTTCACTTACCCATAAACTTCTGTTGAACATCCACAAAATTAACAATTTGGCTACATATAATACACCAGTTTAAGAGTGTACATGTGTGTGTATATAGAGAGCTCTATGGATATCATGATGGCATCATTTTTCAAGGCCAAAATTGTTTGAAAATTCCAAAATACCTAAATAAATCTGAAAGATAAGTGAGTAGAAACGGAGGAAGGAACTGTGTTCAGTCTTGCCTCTTTCTGTCGATGGAAGCCTATCTGACCGACATCCATGTCTCCAGTCTTCTTCAGGTTGCTCCACGGTGTGTACACAACGTTAATGTTGTTCATTTTGCACCCTGACAGAGGAGAGCAGTTTTGTGTGATCTGATTGGCAGGATGACGTCTCTAGCTGCATCACTCATTATTGGTAAATGAGTAATTTTCTGTAACACTGCTAAGGGATCTTACTGCACTCTGTACAGGGTCATTCAACAGGTTCCTTAAACAAGTGAAAAATAGAACAGCTCACTGAACCAACACTATGTTGAAAAATGTCCTCTGTTGAAGACAGTTGGCTCATCATTAAAAATAACTAATCTTTAAAAGGCACCAAGGGAGCTGAAATTTCTGGAAAACAGCCTGCTGGTACTGAAAATAATACCCAGGGAGAGTGTTTTGGCATACCAGGCAGACACCAATCTTACAGTCGGCACTGGCTATAAAATGCTTGTAATGGCCAGCCAAACACTTTACCTGGGCGGTATTTTCACTTACAGCTACAAGAAAGCCTTTCAGAAATTTTCTTTTAAAGCCTAATTCTGCCTGATTACCATACTTTCTTCTCTCATACCGCATTTCTTTCTCTTACCACAAAAAAAACATGATGTGTTAATTTGTATGCTTTTGCCATTTTTCTTCTTGTGAACTTCCAGGTCAGCACATCCACACATGCAGTATGAATCGGAGGAAGTATGGCACACCAGCGCATGCAGTACCTTGGATGCTGTTGTTTTTGACGAGCTGTGCACAGTCTATCAGGACTTCTTTGGGTATATCTTCTATTGTTCGTCCCTAAATGTAAAAAAAAAAAAAAAAAAAAAAAAAACTAATTTTATCAGCAATACAAGCAAGTTTGACGTATGCCTAAAATGAGTTTAAAAATACAGCCATTAAATAAATCCTGCATCAGAAAGCCAGCGGAAGTCAGGTTGCAGTTACTGCATATACACAAAAAACAGCGCAATACAAAGTATATTATAAACATGCAATATAGAGTCAAAGAACACCAGTTAATCTCTTTTGTAGCCAATAACTACACACCATCATGGTTTATCACTTGGTTCACATGAGGCAGGACAAAAACTATATTATAGACAGGTTTGAAATAATATAGAAAAGTAATATGTATATATGTAACCATATTTACACTCACAGAAAGTGCAAAATGTTATGAATACCTCAACCAAATGTACAAATGGAATGTCTGTCTTTACATATTCTATTCAAACTCTATAGTCAAACTTGATTTTTTTACCTTGGGCATTCTTAAGTATACATGGGCTGAAGACAGTTTATCCACATGAAACCTGTAAGCATAATTACCATATAACACCAGGAAGGACACAACGGAAACACAGCGCAAATGCATTTTGTTGATGGTAAAACCTACCAACTACAGCATGAAATCATACACGGGTAAATTCCAGAATATGAACCTGGTAAGCAGTTTATATATTTTGCTTACTTAGACCATCAGGGTTAAGAACCATTCTGCAACACTGATGAGATTATTTTACCAAGACGGCACACACCGCCCGTTTAACGATCCTACGGATTAATACAAATTTGACCCTTCGCTTGTTCAATGTCGCTGCTTGATCCACCATTCCCTTCGCTGACGGGGAGCTGGCCTTTCGGTCCTTTACTGTACTCTGCATTCAAACACTGTACCGTTACAGTGTAATTTCACAGCGGCTAAATTAAAGTTTGAATCTCTCACCAGATATCTTCTGGCCAGCCGTATTTGATGAGATCCTCGTCTGTTGAAAGGGGAAAGAGAGCTATCACTCCTGCATGGAAATCTTACAACATTCAAAACTGTAAACAAGGCTGTTGACCAAATTAGCACATAAGACACAGGCTCCTCTCCATGGGCAACACTTAGGGTGGCAGTTTGGTACACTTGCGGATGAAGGATGTGTGTTGAAATTACCAGGTGAGGGGAATACCTGAACTAATTAATTACTGCTTTAAAACCCACGTGCACTTGGTTCGTGCACGCGTTAACTGTAAATGAGAGCTAACCACTGCAAGCTAATAAGGATTGCCCGGAATATAGTTAATGGTGATGTTAACCAGATCTGACATGGCAAATGTAGTGTAATTAATGTTGTTGGTTACCGTTACTGATGCAGTGCCTTGACAGCTGAAGTTACTTACTTTCATATTTGTCCTTTCCCATGTAAATGGTGTAAGGCGGGTTCACAACTGGAAAAAAGCAAACAGTAGGTACCTTAATCAACTGAACGGGCAGGGTTTGTTTTGTGAAGCTTACTATCTGTGCGCTAGCTGCCAGAGAATTGTTGTGTTACCCAGCAAGAAAGCTAGCGAGTCTGCTAATGACATTTACCTAACTACCAGAATCAGCTGTGTGTTATGTTAACAGACACATCAGACGGCACATTTAAGATAATTAAGTTATTTCCAGGGCGGAATATCAAAAGTTACACTGCAGTGCAGCCTTGCCGGCTTGCTAGAACTGTTTTACAGCAAGGGCCTGTGTTGCTGGCTATAGCTGGCTAGCATGCTAAATAAAGTTAAAACCAGTGACTTTAGTCGAGTGTTTTAATGGTCGGTAAAGTACTCACCAGCACTTGTGAAATAAAATACCATCTTGAAATAATGACGTAACTACTGACAACAATTAAAAAATGACAAGAAGGTAAAGAAATAAGCTCTTCTGTACTGGCAGGCTACGAACTAGCGTGCATCAGTCTGGAGAGGAAATGACACACCGGAAGAGTTTGCCTTCTCGCCGCGGTGCCTGTGCCTCCGGTCTCCGTCTGCAGTTGGACGCCAGCCGTCGCCATCTTGTGAGGTCCGTGAAGCGTCAGGCTTTGTGTGTTTTCAGACTTTTCAGTCTTTGTTATCAGACACAATTTATTTCATAATATCATAATTATTGTGGATATGTTTTAATTATACCTGGTAAAGTCTTGAAATCTTTAATTATTCTTATGAACCTCTTTATAAGAAGAGGGTCTGTCTGTAGGCATATCTGCCCATAGTGGTGGTCTTTACACATGTAACACCTCTAACCATAACCCTGACCCTAATGAAAGTTTTAAAAATAGTTAACAGCATGCCACACTTACAGACATACACATCACAATAATGTTATTTTTGGATAGATCTACATCTGTTGTCTGCTATTACATTCAGAGTAGACAGCAGAAAAATAAGAAAAGAAAGCTAAAAATAAAAGAAAAATAAAAAATTCTGTTACACAATATTTTTTTCATCCTATTTAACCCAGGGAATGAAAACGTACAGAGGGCACTGTGATTAATGGATGGAGTCGACATATGGGAAAGGGAAAGAAGAAAGGTTTCACTTCTAATACTCCAAGGATCTAAATTTGCAATCTTCTAGGTCACTTACCTCACTGCTGCCACATAAATTAAAGGAATACCATTGCAGTGATTTGTACTTTTAAATATTTGTGAAGAAACAAAGTTTTCTTTGCATTATTAATGGAATGTTACAGGTTTGCACAAAATATTCCCACAATACCACCACAGATACATTGTGAGAATGTTGTGTGTTAGCTGGACAAGGTCAGTATTATCCTGTAAGCTCTGAGATCATGCCAGCCAATATTATTATTTTGCTACCTCTTTGCATCAGCCCCAATATATAGACTGCACAAAAACAAACAAACGCCATAATTTTTCACACTTTTATTTGTCAGCCATGTTTCTTTTCAGAAATACATATTTAATTTTACTGATAAGATCCTGAAGCCTTTTGAGAATGATGGTGTGTATGCAAAAGTGCAACTAAATTACAGAAGAGTTACGATTATGACAGTGTTACACTCATAATATTGTTTATTTGGACTCCTGTAAGTCCAATAGTTATCCATAGCTTTGCATCTGTGAAATATCAGTTCCTCTTCTTTTTCTTGCTCTAAAAAGTTCTGCTACCCTTGACCCACTGGCTCTGGTGACCCCTGAAAAGTCTCTCACGTCTCCAGACAGAGCCTTTTTCTACCAAACAGATACCCAGCCGATGACGGCTACAGTCCTGAAATGGGGCATCTCGTGGACAACATCACGGTCGATGCTCCAGGCAGCTGGCAGCACAAGATGTCCGCCATCCTCAGCCTGCCTCCCTCTCCCCGCTCAGTGACAGCGTTCGGCGCTCGTACGGAGTCTCATCAATCCCCACAGCTTCTGCGGATGCCGCGTCCGAGGGTCAGGAGAAGGGCCCCTCCCACCTCTGCGTGCGGGACAGCCTGTCACAGGGGTTCACCACCAGCACCCCGCCGCTCTCCACTCCCTCCAGGGCCACCTCCACCTCGCTGTCCAGGCACAGGTGAGAGGGAACATGCTCCAACCGCACCCCAGACCTCTGCCACCTCTGGGGGCACAGAGACGCAAAACACAGCGTAGCAGGACATGGGCGGTTCTGGAGGAGCTAACATGCTAACCAAGGGATTTTGTGGTTGTCTTTAAGCAGTTTTGATTTTGTGTTACCAACCAAGGAATCTATTCACTTTAAAATATGCAGGTCAGTCTAAAGTGATGTAAATCATAATACGTCATGATGTCGGACATGTGGGCTATTTCATAATTTTCCTTTAAGTCTTCTGAAGGTTTGCAATGTAGTGCATATATGGTTGTAAACTGGCAGTTCCCTCAAAAGTCACTGTGATTAAAATAAGTGGACTGGCTCACAAGTCCCCACAGCTACCACTAGGTGTCTCTTCTGCTTCAGTTTTGGACTTGGACTTTCTTGCGAACGAACCTGATTACAAAAATGTTGTATTGATTGGCTCGTTTCTGAACCACTGAATACTTTTCAGAGGTTTAGTTTAAAATGTTAACAGAACAGAGGCTTGTCTCATGCAGTGACCCTCTAGGTCTGCTGCACAAAGGCAGATCTAGAATGTGGTTTTTGTAATGAAAGCAAGTGAAGGTTTAAAGTGATGTTTTATCATTGATATTCAAGTCAAATGGCATTTATACAAGTCAAATAATACAGTTATAAAAACCTCATTTCCCACCAATTTATTCAGAAGGTCTTCCATTAAAAGTTTGGATGTAATTTCCAGCACAGTGCCCTCAACCTTTGTGTTTCTGTTCAAAGCGAGTTTCCTGTGGATCAGTGGGGCTCTTTTAACTGAAACAAAAAAAAAAAAATCTTGAAAGCTAGATTAATTAGAACATGGGGCTCACAGCATCCTAAAGCCAATCTTTTTTTGCGTAGCAATGCAAAATAAGATGAGGACATTTCTGGACTCCCCCTTCAAACCCGGCCCCTTGGGGGCTTCTCAGCGGCTGTAATTAGCCAGCTAACTTTGCACCATTTCGCTGCAAATGCTGAGTGAAGGAGCAGGAGGCCTGGGGAATGGGCATGGCCAATCAGGTCGCAGCAGAGACGTTCACCTAGAAAATCTTCCACATGATCTGATTATGGAGACCCCCCAGGAGACACAAAGCAGGGGCACCATCTATGGCCTTTACTTAGTTAGACCAGACACTTGAAGGAAGTTTGAAGTTGGATCTTATTAGTTGCCCTATACCCTGTAGCTGTATAAATTAGTACTGTGTCCTCAAATAGACCTTGCTCTCAGCTGGGAATTACTGTCTCATTGTGGAACTGTACACATCCTGTCCCCGTATTGTTGCTATACTTACTGTATGCACTTTTGTTCGTCGCTTTGGATAAAAGCGTCTGCTAAATAAATAAATGTAAATGTAAATGTAAAGGAAGAAAAGTGGAACTATTAAAAAAGCAGGTGTGGCATTTCAAGAGTGAGAAAATTAAACCCAGGGAAAGTGTCTTGCCTCAGTCATTTAGGACATATTTACTTGGTGCGTGCTTGGTATTTTCAACTATTTCCTTTGAATTCATGTTCAAATGTACATTGACTTTTCCCAGAAAACCTATCCTTAATATCACACTCCACTTCCTGATAATATTTCAGAAAACAAGCCTGCGTGCCCTTTAAGAAAATTAAAGCCTTTGAGTCAAGGGGATCTCTCTGGTACTGCTAAGGCAGACAATGGAGCTGTTTTTTTTTCAGGAAGGGATGAGTGAGATTTCATGTTCTGCTCTTTCAGAATTTGGATGTTCACAGCTGATGAAAGTCAACAGCAGAGACACCTAAATCCCAGTGTCTGCTCCATACTTGTTCCTCTTTTTGATGATACGGTGAAAACACAAAGTACTTCAAATAAGTTTCTTCAAAAAAAACAGCTGTGTGTGCAGTTTTGGGGTTTCATTTTTCATACTGACCTGAATTTGAATCTATAACGACACTAACTGGACCATCAGTGGCTCCGTTCATGCTTGAATTTGCATTGTGCTGCAATTACAGGATCTCCTGGGTCATTACATTTAATGATTCCTTCACACAGCTGAGGGAATTTTTATGTAGCACAAAAAGGGCAAAATGAGCAATTTCTCAAAGAAAGTAACGGTAGTAACTCTTAAGTCAACTCTTAGCAATAAGGGAATCAATATTACATCAGTTAATCTGGGTTATTCTGCGGAGGATTAATGCTCTGCAGTTTGTAAAATATAATAATATAATCACTGTAATACTCTATCAGCAGAAACAGATACTGTAGCCAATATAGCTACTGTAGTTTTATTTCTCAAGTTTTTGCAGATGCCTGAAGTTTTGAGTAAAGTGGTGGGGAGATTTGGCCCACCCACCAACAGGTGGCGATGTATCCACGTGTCTCTGGGCTTGCAGTGGGAGACAGTGTGGGAGGGAGCTCACCTGCTTCCTGTCCCCATCACTGCAGGCCTCCAGCATCACCTGGGAGGCGGGAATGGCGGCAGTGGGGAGGGACAGGCAGTGCTGGCCTTGGCGAACCTGCTGCCCGTGTGTGTAGGTCCAGACCTGAGGAACACCGCAAACAGTCATGGACAAACACAGAGCCACTGGACAAAACCCCAGGAACGCCCCGCATTGTCACCATAAACGTATACAGAGTGACTGGACCAAAAGAGAGGAACACCACACATGGTCACTAGAGGGTCATTCTGCCAAAAGAGAGCACCACACGTGATGAACATAGACAGCTACAGAATTACTGGATGTGAGAAACGGAAGACTTTGGATGTTTCAGACCACACCCCTTCAAGAATGTTTATAACAAGTCAGAGAATCAAAGCACTTACCCCTTAAGCAACGGCAGAGACAGAACTATCTTTCTCACACACACACCTGGTCGAGTTGTGGGGCCACCTTCGTCCCGATGCAGGGCCCCAGCGTTAGCAGGGGCAGCTCCTGGCCTTCCAGCCTGCGGGACCCCACACAGGTCTGCCCCTGTCGGATTAGCCCAGATCTGGAACCCGGATCGTCCGGGAGTCTGGGGTCAGAGTACAGCACCAATTGCTATTACACAGCAGCTTTTTATTATTATCATTTACGGTGTACACAGTTATGTTTCTACATTTTCACCTGCTTCCACATGGGGGGCAGTGTTGTGTGGTGGTATGTGACCCTGGTTTTCAGCCAGAGGAACATATATTTGAATGTTCTTTCGGTGTACCTTTGAGCAAGGCACATACAGTGACCTTAATTGTTTAAGCACATCTCCACCAATACAAGTGAATAACACATGAAGTGTAAGCTATGTAAGTTAGCTTGCATGAAGGCACCTGCTATGCAGATAAACCATATGATGATTGAATGCTAGGGCTTCAGAGTGCTACTGCTTCTCTTCATGGTAATAATAAATGTAGTTTTATTCCTGTGTGATACTTCCTGTGTCTCAGTGCAGTGAGCTTTGAACTGCACTGCACATTAAACTCTGTGAAGTAGAACCACACACAAAGGCAGACTCATTGCTCAGCCACAGAGACTAACAGGAGTTAATGAGGGAGTACTGTGGGGAGGCAGATAAGGAGCAAAGCCTGTAGCTTGAAAGCTGCAGGTTCAGTTCCTAGGTGTGGGAGCACTGTGCCCTTGAGAGAGGTACTTATTACTTCAGTAAATTGCTTCCCTAAACATCCAGAATTTTTAGACACTCTGTTATAAATGGATAATGGTCTCTGCACAAAATGCCTACGTCACCCCGGGTAACGCTTTCTGCTGGGAAAATAAATGATGTAATAATATAAGGGCACGGTGTAGATACTGTGGGGCCTTCCACAGAGCCGGGCCACTTTGTCATAGAGACCGCCCACCCTGCCACAGAGCCAGCCCACTCTGCCACAGAGCCGGCCCACTCTGCCACAGGGACCACCCACTCTGCCACAGAGGCCTCCCGCTATGCCACAGAGCCATCCTGGCCACTGTCCTCAGTCCAGAGTGGGGACCTCAGAGCTGGGCCCCAGCAGCACCTTCCCTCAGACAGCTAGTCAATCCTCCCGCCTTGCAATTTGCATGACAGTTTAAGCAAATGTGCTTTTGCCCGTTATCCAAGCTTTTCCATTAATCTCCGCATGCCGCTGAGCTCCCCGGGCTCTGGATGCAGAGGATAAAGTGACAAGTGCTTAAATTTCAAAGGCACCTCAGGTGGTACGTTTAAACCCTGGAGAGTGACACGCTAAACATCTGAACATGCTGAGCTTGTCCAACCAGACACTTTCCCTGGGTTTTATCTTCAACTTTTAAAATGTAAAAATAGTTACAACAACTGTTAAAGTTATAAATGCAATAGTACATTAAGTAAGTAAATAAGTGTAGAAGTGCTAGTGCTAATTTCGTAGGGGAAGTTTCCCTGATGCAAACCACAGGTTGGAATGACTGCATAGTGCTGTTAGCATGCCAATGTTGCTGCATTCAGTGATGTGCCCCACTGCGGGGTCACCCTCATACTGGGTGTTTCAGTGGACACGCTTTCAGGGAAATGAGCAGAATTCACTAAACTCTGATCATACAAGAGTTATTACTCTTTTGTTATTCAATGACAAGCACACATTCTGGGCATTCTCATTGCCCTCCCAAGCAATGAGAAAGCAAAGGACAGACAACAGAAAATGAAAAAAAACTATTTTCAAGTGAAAGGACCCTTTCAAAAAAGTAAAGCATTTAACATCCAATAATGTCTAAAGTATAGGGAGTACATATCTTTCAATACCTGTCAAAATATGTAATGTATTACAAAATATGCATTATTGACACTTTCCCATGTAAGTCTTTGCTTACATATTGAAAAAATACATTATATAATATACTGTACATATATGGGAAATAAAATAAAATAATGCAATATATATTAGTGGAAATACCTGATAAAGTATGGAAATTTAATTATGTGACATGTATCCATTTTTAATATATTTAGTCATGTTTTCCTTCTGATCTTTTATACTTTATCATGCACTGGAATGTATTATACCTGAGGGGAGTATGTGACTGTGTTACTCACAGTGGGAAAACACAGGTGCGAGCAGATGTGCACTCACTTGAGCTCCGGGTAAACATTGTCCAAATACCACCTGAAGGGTTTGCACTTCAGACTCTGACGGAGCTCCTTCCTGCTGTGAACGCTGCCCAGAGGAAGAGAAGAAAACGCAGGAGAAGAGCTTTATAATCACTTACTGGAGAACCAACGCTTCTCAAATAGAGCACATTCATCTCATCCAAAGTGCAGATGGGATTAACTGAACGGCACTGAAAGGAGAGCAGGAGAGCATTCTTCCGTCACTCACTCCCCGAAGGCCTTTCCCCTGGCCGCTGGTCGAGCAGAGTAGTAGAGCTGTTTAAACTCATCCATCCACACTTCTGCAGTTCTCTTGGTGTTCCTGAAACAGCGAAATACCATATTTCACTCCGCAGTCACTCCGATCTACTGTTCTCAGGTCAGGTATCCGGAGTCTCAAAGCCATCAGCGCCAATTTATCCATGCTGAAAAGTGCACTAGTTCAGATTTAGAATTCTTCACAAAATAAAAGACACCTTATGTCTGCATGGAAGATTGGCCGGCTCAGCACACACCCACACAGATACAGGTGTGTGTCACCTGCACAGGCAAACACATCAAAACATGAAGAGAGGTGAGGAACCTCAGAATCATGCAAAGCCAAACCCATTTCAGCAACCTTCGCTTAAGTAACCCCTACCTTCTACATTTAGACCCTGAATGTGCACTTGAACTCCAAGTAACAAATTCTTATTTTTTTAATTATTTTTATTTGTGTGTGTGTCTGTGTGAGTGTGTGCGCTTTAAACATCCATTTCAGTTTCGGCATCACTAAAATGAAAAAAAATAAGGGAAGCAATGAAAAAGGTTACACTAACTTAATTCCATTATGTGAAATTATGAACACACTGCACTGCTGTTAGATAAAACCCAGGCTTGACTTGTAAATGGAGATAAGGGGTAAAAATTCAAATCATCCAAAATTCCACACCTCCCCGACTGAGGGCCCTGTGGTACATCCACTTATCTGAAGTATAATTACAGCTCAAAACATTCAAAATCCTCACCAAATGTTGCAATCCATAACGGTATAATCTTTGATAATGACAATGACTGTGAGAGCTCCACTAATCTCTACCCAAATAAGCAAGTGAAGCACTTCCACGCCATGCCAAGACACAGTAATTCGAAACAGACAGGAAAGAAAGCGATGTATGAAAAATAATAATGATAACAGCCCTCTTTTCCAGGTTCACAGTTGTGGCAGCCTCCCGTGGTGAGGAAGACAGTGATCCTGTTCACAGCTCTGACGAAGTTCAGCTCTGTACTTTGTGCTCTGAAAAGCCCTGGAAAGCAGATCAGCCATTTCACTTCCTTTCTTCCCCGGATACTCTCAGATGCAGAAAAACAAAGATTTCGCCTTGGTCCCCGTGTATATTAAGTGACTTTAATGCTCGATAAATTTATCCTCTGCTCCCCAAAAAATAAGTGCTTTGATCAGCATGCTGCCATTATAAAAAAAAATAAAAGTAAAACTCAATGTAAGTCAAAAATATGAGGAAAATGTTTGGACTCTATGAACCCAACCAGACTGTTCTTCATCCCTGTTGGATTCTGCATATTTAGCCAATACATTTGCACCACCTGATTTTAAAACTAAGTGTTCGATCAAGCACTTTAGAGACAACTTGAATTTTTCTGAATTTTTATGTAGTTTAAATACACTAAACTGCATTACCATTGTATTTGTCATTTTTAATTGATGGGTGAGTAGCCTTGTAGCTACAGTTCAGTAGTTCCTTTCGCAAGCTACTTTTAAGTAAATCCCTTATTACATTATTCATAGTCTCCGATTATTATCTAGATTTATCTAGTTCAATACTCCTCAGATCTATACAAGCTGATGTTGACCTGCCCTTCAATGCAGAAGACCACATGGAAACACAGGCCGTGGCTAATTGAATGGCACTCTCCGAGGACTGATACCTCACACAGCAGACTTGGCCCGATAGGTTATTTGGTTTCTCAGCAGGTGAGGGGCTTACCTGATGTAGGTGTTGGCGTTTCCCTCGGGGAAGACATAGGGGTGTTTCTTCCGGAAGACATGCCCCACCCTGCTGCATGGGACAATCTCCAGCGACCCGCCACACATCCAAACCCGGAATGAGATCTCTGGGGAGGGGATGCCAACAGTAATACGTGTTAAAATGTGTGTGTGTGTGTGTGTATGTGTGTGTGTGGGTCTACACTTCCAACGAGCAAACACAGTGTGGAAACTGTTCCATTAGTGCTACTTATTGCTCAATGTACCTGTGCTGAATTCTGTGCAGACCAAAAAATATAATTCACAGTTTCTCAAACGATATGCGATGAGCCAAAGAAAAACTGACATTTTATGTCGTATATAATGAAGAAATAAAAATGTTTTGGAGGAAATGTGTTTAAATCCATGAAGACATGAAATATATACAAGCCATCAATATCACATCTTTAACCACAAGGGTTCTAAAAATTGGCAGAACTCTGAACACCTAAATTGATATTATACATATATTGATATTAAGAGTAGACAACATTCCTTAATTTATTTCATAATTTATTTTAGCATGAGTTGCTTTTAAATAGTATTTATAGTATTTTAAAGAGTATTTACTCCAGCTCATTTGCTCAAAACTCCAGAGTCATCTGAAGGAAAAATACTGTTGAAAAAACTTTCCCAGATAAATCTTACCAAATTACATTGTACCGTTTTACCACAAAGTGACACTCATCCCTTAAAATGGTTTGGAAGGGTTGACTGAATCCAAGGCTACTTCTGTTGTAAAATGGCAGTTTTTCAAATTGCTCTTTCCCTTCAAATGACATTCATGCAGTTTTTCTTGAACCCAGAGGACAGTGCAGCTGAATGCTGCCGGAGGATCAGTCCTCCTGTGAGAATAGGACGGGATAACAACCCCTCACTGCAGAAAGGGAATCTCACAGATACATCACACGGTGAAACAGGGCACAGAAGATCATTTGCTCCTATGAATCTTTGTTCGTTTACTGTTTGGGGCTTTAACAGGTCATCACACAGCAGGGTGACTGGACTGGACTGAAAGCGGCAGTGTAGCACAGTGGTTAAAGAGCAGAACTTGAAAGGTTTCCAGTTGGCGGAGCACTGCTGCTGTACCCTTGGGCAAGGTATTTAACCCACAATTGCCTCAGTAAATATCCAGCTGTATAAATGGATGACATTGCAAAAAAAAAAAGTGTAACTGATGTAAGTCACTCTGGATAAGAGCATCTGTTAAATGTCAAAAATGTAATGTAATGATTTGAAAGTATTTCTCCTCCACACTGTGCTAGACTGTCTCATATTTGTGTCAGCCTTGTCTGTTTGGTCTTCAGCTCACTCTCAAAGCACATATGCCTCTGTACAGCATACAGAATGATTGACTTGGTGCTTCCCTTCTGACAGTTTTCCAAAACCAAAAGGATCGGCCTGACCACGACTGGATGAAGGCCTCAGTCTTCAGAGACACAGCACACACCAGTAAAGCTCTGCCTTCTCCGCTGCTGGTGTTTACGGTACTAAGGAATCTGACATATGAGGACCAGCACACATGAAACAACAGATCCCCCTGGCACTATCCTGTTGAAAATAAGAGCCTCTTCAATCCCTTCAATATTGTTGGAGCAGGGAGAATGAAGAAGCCTCATGTGCCATACTCACTGTTGGGTAGACAACTCAAAATCTGTACTGTTACTCATAGGAAAATGTACTCAAGTTTAAGTAAAAGTAGCCAACTTAAAAATTCTCCCACAGAAGTGAAAAAATGCCTGGTCAAAAAGCTATTCAAGTACAAGTTATGAAAGTGTTGGATAATTTTGCAAGCAGAAACGATTAACTTCATGAGTATTATTGCTACATGTGGACTTTTCTCACAACATTTAAAATCAATTAAAAGCTCACATGAGATGAGGATGAACAAATTGTCATTTATATGGAGAAACATTGATACGTTTTTTTTTTTCATTGAACTACACAACATACATACGACATACGGTAAGCTAACTGTGCCTCTTATCAGGAATCATTCTGTGCGGTTGTGGAAAGTCAAGGTTTCAATGCCTGATTAAACCGCACAGCACACAGGCACACATTCAGAGAAATACCTATGAATTAAGGTGACCCACCAAAATTCTCCCCGCCCCAAATGTCCAAGGAGGTATCATACTTCCCCAGGCGATTGAACCAGGACCTGTCAATCACAAAGAGCCCTCCTGCGATGATCGGAGTCCTGCAAGCGATAAGCAGATTCATGAGGCACCCCCGAAATTTACACCCACACCACATGACGAGAATATTCCTCTTTTCCACTGGGTTAAGAATTTATCATTTTTCATGTTATCATTTAAGCAGTGAATATAACAGTAAGCAAAAACATAAATATGTGGAGCCCAAGACATAATACCCCGCTGAAGAACTTAACTGTTCTCCTTATGTGTGCCCTTCTTTGATTAGTATTTATCAGGCTCAACACAGTTTGCTTTGTCCTTACAGCATTCATTAAATTCATTGCTCAAATTTTATGGCAAAGGGCGTTATGCTTACAATGTATGTGGCTCAATCTTTCAATCGGAACAAAATTTAACAGAGGGAAATTTTCCAGACAGCACTGCAGATTCAAGTGTGTACTGAAGTTTGTTAAAATTGATATTATCCCAAGATTAGGCACACACATTGCCTTCTTCATTTCTTCCTTCCAGCAGTACTGGGTCTCTGGCCTCCAGGAATGAGGCAGAAACCTCAGTGTCAAACCGCTGAATGCCTCAGAGAGAAAAGTAATAACACCAACAGAGACCAATAAAAAACAAGTATTTGTGTGGATGAAACTGGTAATCACAGCTTGAGAGCTGGGCCTTAGTTTAACGGCCAGCATCACAACCTGTGACAGCACACCTGTGTGTAATTGGCTCCCAGTCAGCTTCCTCCTCCTGTGCCCTGAAAGCGGTAGTTAAACCAACTTTCCCAGTGTGTTTCCCATCCAGAATAAAGACCTGGAATCTGCATTTAGTGAAAGGCCAGGGGAGAAGATTTAGTACATGGTGGAGGATGAAGGGGGAGAGTGCACATCTCCCAGGGCTTTCTGAGGCAGGACCAGGAGAGAGAACCTCTGATCCCCTCAGTTCTGCGGTTGAGCTGGGCAATCCTCCAGTTAATATGTGTTAAAGGCTCCCTTTACCTACTTTATGGGCTCCGTGGGATCGTTCCGTCTGGCCCTCTGCTCGGCGGTCAGCTGCTCCCACTTGAAGTGCAGACTCCAGTCGAAGCCTGCAGCCAGAGAGGACATACAGCGAGGACAAAATGGCAGGAGAAGAGGCAGGACATGCCTGAACACTGACCTAAATATGCATGCTGAATACATCCTGAGTATGTACCAATTCTGCTGCAGATACGTGTCTCAAGTGGAGCTTCAGTAAAATGTTTGCAACATTGCAAATCTTTTTTTTAATGTGGTGAATGGCTTCATATATTTTATGTATATGAGCATGATGTTTCAGTCCAGAAGGACCTTCGTCAGCGGATCAAAATATTTCCCTGTTCTGCATAAGAACAAGCAAAAAGAAAAAAGCGAATAAAAATTCAACTGGGAGCAGTGTGTGGATGTTATTTGCATGTCTGCTTTGGGCCACGTATGCCTCTAATTCAATCAAGAGTAATACGTCATTTTAAAAGCGCTATTCAATGTTTAAAAAAAACCTTCCTAAATTAACCTGCCTCAGTAGAGCAGTAGAACAAAGTGATTTCTTGCTTAAAATGGTGTGGCAGTTTTTATTGGATCCAGGGATGACTTCAAAGCAATACAGTACTTGATTAATCTAAGCTGGAAGGGTATTTTGTTGAATACTATTTTCCCTCAGGAGACCTAGGTAGTTGAATGTAGCGTTATGCCTCCTAACCTGCTGCTGGTTGAGAGCTGGGGGGGAGGTGTTGATGCCAGTTGACAGGGGGAGGGGAATTCGTGACAGAAGGGCCTATCATACCTCCACGCAGGTTAGAGGAGGCCGCCACGTAGGCGAAGGAGTCCATGCTGATGATGTCGATGACTGGGCTCACCACACAGGTTGGGTCCTTCAACACAGGCACAAAGGGAGTCAGTCCATCTAAACCTACAACTCGTTTGGATGAACACCGAGGTGAATGAGCAAGGCTCGCAGAAAGGCTCTTCATATCAGAGCTAAGATTACATTAAAAGACATCTATGCCCCTTTCTATCTAGCAAACAGTACCATGAAAATGAGAACAAGTCTTAGTTGTGTTAGCATACAGACTGAGGATGTATGTGTACCTCCTTCACTCTCTGCAGCAGTGGGAGCAGCCAGTCTTTGTTGACCTCGCAGTGGCTGTCCAGAAAGGTGAGGACCCTAGCCTGAGCAGCATCTGCCCCTCGCACCCGGGACCGGATCAGACCTGGGGTGCAGCAGCGCTCACATGACTACCTGGATTGCTCTGCTTGTTACCAGCAAATGATTTGATTGACATGCTGTTAATTGTTATGTCTGATAAGCTGTGACAACTATGTGATACCCCAAAAATTAGCAGAAATGTTTCTGTCAATAAACTGAGGCAATTAAGGCTTCAGACACAAACAAAATGAAACAAAAAGAGAAAAGGAATTACTGAGAGGGTTGAAGAGGCCATTTTGGCTCAAACAGAGGGATCGATCGTCTCTTCAGAGAGCGTCATCTCAGAGGTTTTTGAGCACCGCAGTGTGAAACAGGTCAATTAAAGTTCCCATTTCATCCTTAATAACTCTGTCTGGATGGGAAAAGTCTGCCTGCTTTCAATAGTTGCTGGGTGAAGGCTGGTTTCTTAGGAAGTGTGTTAGACAGAAGGCCGGTGCTCACATGAGCTGGCTCTCCAAGGGGAGATACTGCACTCCTGTTTGCCAGGTTCTATTCATTTTTATATAACCAGGAGAGCCAGGGAGAAGTAATCCATATAAAATGCAATACTTACAAATATCAAATGACATAATGGCCATATTTTTTTGAAAGGTCAAACATATTGCTACGAGTAGGAGGACCACAAAGTGTACTTAATTTCAAAATTCATAGTAGTGCTAAAATGGGAGAAGGCATATACTATATATATGTCTTTGGACCATGCGGGTCACATGACAAAAATATTCCAGGGCCGCGTTGCATTTATCCCATTATGTAGATTCAACATTTTTACTGAGTAGTGTCCAACATCTTTGCAAAACTGATTAACAGCAAATATTACCACTTTGCCAGGGTTTATTTATGAATCAGCCTCAGGTGATCCTGAAGACAGGACCAACCTAAGTTACTGTACAGCTGGAGCTCAGGTTCCAGTTTTTTGCTGTGCTGAACCAAAGCGCTCTCTCTCTCTCTCTCTCTCTCTCTCTCTCTCTCTCTCTCCGTCTCACAGACACACACACACACACACACATACCTTCTCTCTGGGAGTTTCGCAGACATTTCACTTTGGGCAACTTTGTGAGAAGGAGACAGTCATTAGCTGGAAAATATAAATGAATAAATCAAACTGCAACACCAATGGAAGACTTCACACTGGCAAAGTGAGCGCTCCACACATCATCCACAAAACATGTCAATCCAAATTAGTCCCATTCCACAATCGGCACAACCCATACTCACGGTCTTCACTGAAGTCGTCTACTAGTATGATCTCATGTATCAGGTGTAAAGGGGTTCGGTTGAGAACACTGTAAATGAAGCACAAGACAGAGAAATGCATTGCAATCGGTACTTGCAGCCAGCATGGGGATCGGAGTTTTGGAACACATGGAAAGGCTTCTTTGACAGGGTTCACTTTGTAACCCAGACTCAGTCAGGTCAGGGTCATCTGGGGATGTGCCTGCCAAATCAAAGCCTCCTCTGGCTTTTTATGCTCACGGTCAACAGAGCAAAGCCTACAGAGAAAGCAGCTGAGGAATTCAAAATGGCTACCTATGAAAACAGACCACGACAAAGGGGGAGAAAGGTAATGAGCTTTTCCCAGGGCACTTTGGGGAGATTCACTTTCACACAAAAAAACCCAAACTTCTTTGTACCACAACCCAAATTTCTGATAATGACAAACTGTCTGCAAACAGCTTATCTTGTTGCCCAAGGAGGACGTCCTTTTGCAGCTGTGTATTCATTTGAAGAAGCAAGCGCGAGTCGCTCCAATAGGAACCAGCCATGCAGAAACCAAGGGTAGATTACTGGTGGAAAAATTAGTCTTTCTACTTGGCTAAAACTGCAGTGTACTGACTAACTTTTCTGTGAATATGCCCTGGTCTCTGCCCCCTCTCTATTAGAATGTACTGCCACAGACACTCATGGAAGCATCTAATGCACAGTGCACATATTAGTATATGTTATAACATATATCAAGAATGGGAAAGGTGTGACTCTCAAATAGCTCAGTGGGCAAGGCACCTACTTTGAATACAAGCTGAGCTCTGCAGATCAGAATTGCTCCTGGTCATGTTATCAGCCAGCGATGACGGGGCGCCCGTAGAGGCAGAATAAACCATTTTGCTGGTGGATAGAGGTGGGTAGATCAGCCGGGGGAGAAGCAGAAGACTCATGTCTGTGCAAGCTTGGCATGGGGACTATGGTGTGAATAACCATCATTTGTCTCAGAGGAGTACATGTGTTTGGCTGTGCCCTCCCCTTTCTACGATACCATTTAGAATTCCAAACTGGGAGAAGACACATTGGGCATTCCAAATTTTAAAAAGGATAGGTGACAATGCCTGTAATTTATATATTTTACAATACATTTAATATTTTATATGTTAACATGCAATTTATTCCATGTATACTGGATTACACATATTACAACACATTGACATGAGACAATTAGCCTCGTCTGAAAGTCATTGAGCTCACAGAGATCATTAATGGGCACCATGGATTGTCCAATAGTTTATCCCAGTAGTAGGCCAATCATCTTAATTACCTTTTGATATGCAACCATTTAGGTTGTGCATCTGAGATTTGAAATTAATATAGCAAAGAGCATAAATAAATAAAGAGTGAAATGGGATGTACCAGGTGTCTACCAAATCAGTGTCCAAAATGTCAGAAAATAAATGCCAGGTGCGTCCAACCAATCACCTTCTCTAAGTTTATTCATGGAGAGCCACCTTGGGTGCCTTTTGTTACCGATGTAAAGAGCCATTGGGGAAGAATGCAAACCTGGCAACCCTGCTGAGGATGACCTCGGAGAGATGCCTCACCTCCGGACAGTGCGCAGCAGAGTGGATCTCGCCTCATTGTGGAATGTGATCACCATGGACGTGGGCGGCAGCTCCGGCCCATAATGCAATGCAGTGCACCTGGAACACACAGAGATGCCCTTTTAACCCCGCCGCTGCTTAGCAGGACACAGAGTCACGCCCACACCCCTGCGAGGAGCACTCAGGGTACAGCCAGTCCCACAGAGTGCCTCGTTCTCTAAAGCAGAGGGGAAACCTCACGGAAATTACATTATACTTCCCTGAGGCAGCACATCTCTCTGTCTGACCTGGTTGCCATTGGTGTTTTGTTCCAGACAGGTAAAAAGAAAAACAAAAAAGACTAAGGAAATTCATAAATCTCTAACAGGAGAGTGAGCCTTCATGAACCAAAATATGGGTGGGGCTGTCCTCCATTATGAAAGACTGGCTTCCTTGCACCAAGCACTGTTTTGTATTGGTAATGCTGCTTATTAATCTCCTATCGGTAAGAACTGTGCCCAGAGTGGTACCAATGTGGCCTTAGAGTATCTTTGAGGAGTTTTTCCCCTTTTCCACCACCCCAATATTCAATTTCAAAGCTGATTCATTTATGTAAATAAAATTCATATTGCCTGTGACTATTCTCGAAACTCAAAACTTTGTCTGAGGTGACACTGAGAATGAGCTTTTAGGCTTTCAAGATGTGTTCATTACAAACAGAAATAAAAAATGACAAAATCCAGCAAGACTAAACCATCATATAAAGTGTTTTTTTGTAAATTTTTTACACGTATTGATTTTTACTGTTTGGCTTCTCTGCTTAAATATATACAAAGGCTCAAAGAAGCTACATTGTGTTTATGGTCAGTCAACTTTATATCCTATATGGACATTCCATTCCAAATAAAGGCGATTCATTATTAGATGAGTCTCTTGGATCTTTTTTGCCGGGCTGACACATACAGATGTTCTAAAAAGAGTAACACTTTTGTAGTGAGCCATGCATGTTCAAGCAAATATACAGCAATGAATTTTCCACTCAAGTCAAGTAATGAATTATGTAATGAATATTCTTTCATACATTGCAGGTGATCTGTCATGAATGGTGCATTACAGGGGATGTTTTCCTCAGACTAAAAGCAGTCTCTATGGATGCCGTTACAGCGACCGCTCAGAAATAGGGCTGAAATCATTAGCATTTGGCAGGGTTGTGTTCTGGGAGCAGCAAACCATTTCAAATCCTGCCGGTTTAAACTTTCACCTGGAGGTGAAGGCAGAGTTGATTAAATACCCTGATTAAAATCTGCTTCACAATCTCTGTGCTGATGCACTGCTTAGGGAATAAACTGTCATGCTTGGTGAGTCAAACCAGACACTTTCCCTGGGTTTTATTTCCCAGTAGAGCCGGCCCCAGGGTGTTATGGGACAGGAACCCTAACACCCCAGATGAGTCCTGAAATAAGACTCCAGTCAGCTATGAAGATACATTCGTTCTTCTTATAGTTTATTGTCACAATCCAACAGTGTGGTGACAGTTTCGCCAGAGTAGTATTCAGTAGGACACAGCTGCTCCCTGGAGGCTGGAATTCATTTTTCATCATCATTGTCATCATCATTATCACTATTATTCAAATTTACATGGGGGACGACAGTGGCTCAGGAGATAGAGCAGTCGACTGGGGATTGGAAGGTCCCTGGTTTGAATCTGGCTCATCCTGGCAGAGTGTCAAAGTGTCCTTGAGCAAGACACTGAACCCCCAACAGCTCCCAGTGGCCAGTTGGTAAGCCTGTATAGCAGCCTCTGCCACTGGTAGGTAGATGTGAGGCATATAACTGTAAAGCGCTTTGAGTACTCAAAATGAGTAGAAAAGCGCTATATAAATGCAGTCCATTTACCATTTACATGTTTCCCTAAGAACTGAGCTCTGATTCGCGAAAAGGGTTAAATCATTTGCACTTACACTCCGGGCTACGCTACACAAAGTCACAAAATCAGACCCTTGTGTCTTCTCTTACATTCGCTCACATTTGATTGGACACGTTTCAAAGCTCACAAGGAATAGTGAACACAGCAGATCACAATTTCTACCAGCCAAAACCAGCTCGCACTTTTTTTTTATCACAGACAACGAGAATGAAATTCCACAGAGATAACCAGAAATAGCTTCTATCATCCATCTTCCAATATAATGGCATTTTAAACACTCATTAAAATTCACGTCAGCTCTGCAGAGAGCTGAAATACTCATTTATTATCGGTGGCAAGAGGTGAGCAGTACGCTGCTTGAGGGGAAAGCTAAGGATTCAGCTCAGAACAAATCCACTGGATGCACTGATATCAGATTAGACCCCTTTGTCTGCCCTTCTGAAGTGCAGCTGGGAACCCTGTATATTTGGGAAGCAGATGGGTGCACAGCTACAGTAGATGGAGCTAGCATGCGGAAGCAGCCAAAATTAGCTCATTACTTCAAAGGGCTACTCCAGCTATCTCCTATCAACTGACGTGCAATTGGCTGGTGATATGGAACACTGGGAATGATGCTTCCAAAGTGTGCTGGCCAATCCCCACGCCTGACTGCTGATGATGTCACTGGAACTAAGGCAGTACTAAACTGTTGGTGTAAGCAAATACATCTGGGGAAAGAAACATTAAACTAAATTAGAAAACCTAATATTCTCAACACAACTACTGCTGATCTGTGGTCTAACTGAGCAGAGACCTACTTGCGGGGAAGGTTTGTTCCTGAGAATATTCTAGAAATGAAGCCCACTGAACATGTTTAGTCCATCAAATCTTGTGGCGCTCATAAGACAGATTCATCAATGTTCTTTTCGTCCAACCAAGCACTTTTCATCTGGCTTTATTTTCTCCCGGAATCACTAATAAAAATGCCTGCATTCATCTTCAAATGCTTTCAACACATGGGGGCCACAAACAGGACATGGACTGAAATAAGCAGGATTTTGGTCTGTTGAAGGCAGCACGAGGGGGTAGCATCAGCTGTAAGGGTCAGTTGGCTTCAGCAGTTGATCAACTTTCACCCGCTTGCCGCTCCCTAACACGCCGACGTGGGGAGTCACTGAGGCAACGAGAGCAGCCAGCTGGGAGCGTCTACCATTTCCCTGCCATCTGCTACGAAGCCCGGGGGACGGCACGCGGAAATAACCTGCCCGATCGGTCGGCAGAGTCGCTGAAGCGCAGCACCCTGCTCGATTGCATTAGGTGAAGCCCTGGCGCCACGTGCATGGCCGAGACCCCGCCATTCGGCTTTCGAAATGGCACTCACCCGAACAAAAACGAGTCAGCAACACCCACACGAACTTACATCGCTCACTCCGTTAACCTCAGGCGAGACGGAGCACGAAATCGATCGTTTAACTGGGCAGTCATTTGCGACATCCGCAAGCGTTTGTAAAATGTGGATCATATGTGAAAGGATCAGATGTGAAAGGCGCTCCATTAAGCTGACAGCACAGCAAAACAGCACAAGAAAATCAACATGATGCAAAGCTGAAATCGAGAGCAATGTAAACTGCCCTACATACATCAGCCAAAAAATGTAACTTCTAAGTAACTTCTGACATAAGAAGAGCGGCACTCATGCACTGATTGGTTTCACAACATTTTGTCCATGTGGGTCTTTGTCAGTTCAGTCACTGATTGCTGTTCCTTTGCATTGGCACAAACAGTTTTCTAATGGAATATGAATGAACAGGACAAATTAATATTTCTAAGATGCAGGTTTAGTTTTGTTTGCTCCATACCATTGTTGTTTTTCACAATGACCTGTGCTCCATAAAGATGTCTCATGCACCTACGCCTACCAGAGGATCAGGTTCACCAAAAAACTTTTTACTTTAAGACTTTCAAGTTTGCTTTATTAAGCACTGAAAAAGACTACATAGCCCAGTTCAAGACCACTGGGACTCATTCGTGATCATTATTGAAACGCACATAAAAGAGCTTTTAATCACAGAGGGATGGCCTGGTGAAATTAAGGTTCGTAAAAAATTGATGCCATGTCATTAACGCAAAATGTCCTCCCAAAATACACTCTGCTAAGTTGTGAAAAACTGGTGTAAGCCTGATGCTTATTCAGAGGGGAAATGAACCCAGCCATGTTCCATTGGTCCCTATGTGAGACATGGGACAGTGTACAGCTTTGATTTAGAGTAAGGCCGTTCTTCATCTATGCCTCAAAAAAGAGTGTCTTATCAGCTTGTGTCTACATAGCCTTCTGTAAGAAAGGTAACTGGCAACCAAATGTGCTTGAAATGCCTATAATAAGGGATAAACAATATCCATTAAGCGGCTGGACAGACAGCTACCTAAATGCATTTTGCCACCTGCTGAAAAAAAAAAGCATTACATTACAGTCATTTCACAGATGCTCTTATCCAGAGCAACTTATATAACTTACAATTTTATCCATTCATACAGCTGGATATTTACTAAGGCAATTGTGGGTTAAGTACCTTGCCCAAGGGTACAACAGCAGTGGCCAAGTGGGGAATCAAACCAGCAACCTTTTGGTTGTGAGCCCTGCTCCTTACCACTATACTATACTGCTGTCCATAAAGCAGGCCTTGAAAGCTATAAGTGTGTCTTGTTTAAACAGATGCAGGAATCAAATTTACATTTCAGCTTGGAGCAGTTCCCAGACAGCTGCTGATTGGACACGGCTGTGCAGGCACTGCGGGGTCATCGCTATGGGAACTGTGGGGGCGATTCCACCTGAGTCTACCCTGCGAATGTGACCTTTGGAAACCATCACTTATTGCCCCAACAAATTCATTTGCATAATAAAGTGCATAAAAATGTGTTGTGATTCAAGCGCTTCCCACTCATAAGACTGGAAATTCAGCTCAGCTCAGCGGGTTCTTTCACTTTCCCAAATCCAGACGCAGTACCAGGCCTGAGGCTGCTATAATGGAAGGTGGTCCAGCTGCCAGCCCACCACAATACTGAGAAGAAAAGCCATCTACAACCATGACGACCACCACAGAACTGAGACACTCAACATCCACGAGCCATGGGGCTAGGTGGCCCTGTAGCCAGCTGCAGACAATCTCCCAAAGCACTCACCGCTGACCAATACACTGACAGTAGGCCGCAACGCGTCTAATTCATGTACACATCTTTGGAGTTCACAATATGGGAGAAAGCCATACATGGACGGCAATTGAACAGTCCTTCCTGCAGTCGTACACACTATGTATTGTTCACTACAAATGCATAACCCCTTTCATACCTCCCATTAGAAAGGAGAGATAAATGGGTTGAATATGCGTACCTATGGTCGCGGGTGTCTCTGAGGGCGCGGTTGCTGGGGATACGTTCAGACTCCTGCTGGTTGAAGGCATACAGTTTGTAGGGGTCCTGTCCCGGCTTCCACCGGTGGGCACTCAGGTACCGTTTCTCCTCGAAGCGATCCAGGAGATCATCCCACTCCGCCTCAGAGAGCTGAAACGTTAACAAATCCAAAAAAAAACAAGGTTTTAACTGTCTGTTTGCAGAGGTGATGGGGTAAACATCTCACAACTGGCAGTCATGTTTACAGTTTAAAAAACAATCAGGAATCATTTCAGTCAGAACAAAATAAAACCTGCCACTACGAGTAGCTAACCCTAGTCAGAAAAAAAGAGTAAATGTTGCAGTGTATGTTAGCAAAATTTATTAAATGGATTCTTTGCATTTTGAATATAATATTTTGTCATCTACTCACATATAGTATGTATGGATCATTAGCGAAAGCACATGCTCACTTATTTAGAATTGCAGGTATTAGGGAATCAAAGAATAAAGCTTGCTTACATCATAAAAATATCTGCACAAAGAAGCATGTATCGTAATGGTTTCAGGTTCGTACAGACAGGTCTCCTTGGACTTGTCAATCAGACGTCCCTGAACATATTACAAGCAAACGAGTATTACCCAATGTGGCAAAATGTACTTTGCGGATATTGCCACTTGTTGTAATTACTGAGAATAGGTATTTAAACCCCTTTATCAAATATGCATCCCAACATGGCTGAATATCCAAACTTGGGTTCACCAGCTGCAGCTACAGTACGTGAGGCCATGAACCAGCGGAAGCCTCTTCCACTGCTGAGTTTTGCCTCTTTAACCGCAAAATGCCAAAGTGCCAAATGGATAAACAGGACTATTAAAAGTGACAGGACCCAGCTGACTCTGCCAGCTCGCTGGGCATTACTTTCATTTTAGCAGCTTGATTGGCATGCGCCCACGGTTCCTTCTTGATGGATATCCCTCTATCTTCTTGCGTGATAACTCTCACTACACGGACTTGTGACGTATTTTGTGGTCAGATGGACTTTGGGGCAAGGGCTTCTGGGTAGCCAAAGCAAATCACCTGTGACTGACCGCCGCCGAAATGTGGTTCTTTCCGTTTGATTTCCGTGCACCGTGGGGAGCCCCCGGGGAGCCTGCCACACCCTGAGGTCCACAGTAACGTTTCCAAAACACTTCCCCTGCTTCTCCTTCACTGCATCAGTCTTCTGGAACGGGATCCTGTTTTAGGAAGCTCTGCTCAGGGGGGAGGGGGGTTGCTGTTTGTTTCACTTCAGAACTGCTGCGAATTAAATTTTTATCTTCCTACAGTGGAAAACAGCTGCTTGTCCTCAGAGAAAGAGGCACAAATACAGGTAACCCGAGGGAGATAAAGCTCTTGTCTGGTGTTCTTTTTTATTCTTTCAGCATTCCATTTTCCTCTCAGCACTAAGGAGCTGTAGGGCTTACTTGCTTGGTCTCTCCAAATTCGCACCTATTGCGCCACCCAACAGGAAGAGATAGTACCAGAAATACTGAAATTTCCTTGATGTTAGTGAGCAAACTTTTACTTGCGCATTTACAACTTCAGAATATGAAACCAAACTAGAACATGACTTGAATGATTTGAATACCTATTGAAATTTTCCCAAAAAAATGTCTAAAGAATTTCAGATTCCAGTTTCTTATACATGTCAATGAGCAAGCAAAAGGTCAAGGACTGATTCTTTTTCAGAGACTACAGCACTTAGGTGCCTTCAGTTCCCCACAGATAATTTGAATAACAACAATAATGTATTTCTCTTTCAAAAGGACTTCAGTGACCTTAATTTTCTGAACACAGCTGTTTTCAGTGTATGGTGGGTGTCGCAAATAAAGAAAAGCTGGGCCTGAAAATACATACAATGCAAACAGGAAAACTTATAGGGAGATTACTACCACTGCTACAACACTGCACTCATAACTGGGGGGATACAGATTCAAAGAGCAGGTGGGACAGTGATGCTGTTCCCCTTACATGAGGAACATGTACCAGATGGTTTTGGTGAATACTCATCTTAGCAAGTCACCCTGTGTAAGTTACCCTGGAATAACTGGCCATCACGTAAACACATTATGCTGGGTTTCAAGCAGAGAGCGCTGGTTCACTGGTTCAGACAGCACTTACAGGTGGACACTGGACATGCAGGCAGAAAACCGCAATAGACCTTCTGTGTCAGATCTAAACTGTTATTCTCAGGAAGAGACAAGATGGCAAGAAAGGGCAGCAAGCTGGTAAGGGAGGTTTTAAGGAGGGTGAGTGTCTTTGAAGCATTTGCGACTGTGTGTTCCCTCCTGGACAGAGAGCTCGCTCACTTTCAAAGTGCTGTCAGGGTTACGATGTCATGCCCAGCTGGTTTGCAGGAGACGTGATGTAATCCTCATAGCTTGCACAAAAATTTGTAATCATAGATGTCATTTGAGCACAATGGACTGCTTAATATAATAACAGTCACAGTGCAGTGATCCCCGTGCATAAATTGCCTTGGAGCTCTGTCTCCAATGGGAAATTAAAATGAAAATTTTCCATTATGGTCTTTGGTTATGCTTTATATTGAGTGCAACTGTACAAGGTCTCCATAAAGCATTCAGAATGTTTCCATGAGCATGGTATTACCACTTTGTAGAGAAGTCATAAGCAACCACAGTGCTTGGTGGCTTATATAGTGCTACACCTGGTTTTTACCTGCAGTTCCATTTTTGCATGACAAGCACTCTCTCATTCTCATTATTCAGATTATGACCCCTGGTGTACTTTATCTGAGTAAGAAAAAAGGGATAAAAAATGCCAAGTTTTTGCAAAGCATAACCATAACCAGGCAATAAATCAGTGGGATATTTCTGCCCGGAAACCTACTGAAGTACACAGTCAATCAGTTGTTAGAACATAAGGTCTCCCATGCCTTGAGATGCTGAGTGAGCAGGAAAGATGCTTCCTGCGTATTCAGTGCTGTTCACTCAATCAAACCTATTCAGGTGTTTTATACCCCACCATCCCCCACCCACTCAACACACACAGACACAGACACACAGACACACACACACACACACACACAATCCACCACAGTCTCCCACCAGGCTCAGCACCAGGAGAAAATACAGAGGGGTGCACTTGCAATCCACTGGGGGGGGGGGGGGGGGGACATCGGTATATAAGGAGACAACTGGGGTAGTACAGGTAAAGTACTTTGTGATAGATACTCTGAGAAACTACCTGAAAAAAACATTTCTATATTGTTCAGACATGCAATCATCTCCTTTGTTTTAGAGCTGACTTGAAATTGCCTTATCAAATTAGGGAATTAGGGAACAGTAGACTGAGATGGTTAGAATTTTAACACTTTCTTTCCCTTATCATTTCATTGTGACTCTGTTGTGTTACCAGTATGCAGCACCAGCTTCAGGGAGATAAGCTATGACCAATCAATCTGTTCTCTGTAACAGAAACCGAGAATAGAACAACACAAATGACATCCTCGTCATAACTTGGTTTAGTCCCTCTCAGGTTTCCAAATTACATCCATGAAAAATGACTGCATTAAGCATGAAAGCATTTTCTTGAAACCAGAATCATCAGAACATCTTCTCTTTATTTTTAGATTAACATCGAGGACACTTCTTTATGCTTATTTTCAGCAGGCTTGAACAAATTAGTAGGAAAAAAAGAGCTTCTGTAAATCAGATCTGCACTCTTGAGTGGCTGCAGGGGATTCCCACAGCTGGGTCCTCTAGTGTCACATGGGGCAGGTTTGTGATCTTCAGCTCTCTCTCTGGCTGAAACAGACTCGCTGTTATTTAAATACACTTTGGAAGTGACTTACATGATGTAACACCATGGCATTTTTTGGCTATTTGTACAACAGGAGAATGCCATCTGCCGCATGCTGCCGTCACATCTGGAAAAGGTTTGGCAGTGCTTTTAGGGAGCTGCAAGTGTCAGCAGACAGGTTGCTTGGAGCAAGATACCAAGCCTGAAAAGTTTAGGTAAATAGCCAGTTCTACGAATGGTTAATATTAAAAATGTAATCCGCCTTGCGTCCCCTTTGCAAATCAACAGCGCTCCCAAGTCACGTTCCTATACAGCCTTTTGTGCGAGTCATTCTAACGGTTCACATCCGCGTGCAGTCTGCAGTCTGAATAAATAAAATGAGGCAATTAAATATCCTCACAGGGGCCTCTTCAGAGAGACATCACATATCTTAAACACTGAGATGTAGATCGGTTATTAATCAGAGTTATCATTAAGGCAGACTTGAGAATCCGCTTAGACACCAAACTGCTCCATTCAGATCCAGTGCTCTGCGCAAGACACTGATACCGGCTGGGCGTGTGTGGAAACAACTTGGAACTTCCAATAGCACGGAACAGAACGCGTTGCACCACCTAAAAATCGCTTTCTGTTCAAACAAAAAACAGAGCTAATAAGAAGGCTTCCCTTGGTCTGAGTACATTCTTTGTTTAGCTGCTTGCTTGTTTCAGACAGGTGAATCATTGGCAGATAATTGGGTCAAATATGTATCAATCCATGTACTCACCCTCAAAGTTTTTACAGAGATCAATGTTACTTATCGGACAGCATGTACATAGTCCCGGTTTCTCGATGTCAGTCCCAAATACGTAATACTATCCTGCCGCTGGTACTAGCCTAAGTGTTTCTACTTCAGCTGGGAGACAGAAGAATACCATTCCCCGAATAGTAGTCATTCCCGTGAAGGTCTGTAGAACCCTGAAAAAATGTAAACTTTCATGAACCTCTGAAATCAATGTGTAAATTGGTACTTTAGCCGTTCATTTTACAAAGCAAACATATGCAAACACAGGTCACTTTCTACGATGAACGGTCCATTAAGACAGGACGAATATTTCCAACTTTATAAAGTAAAATTATTTAGGAAACACACCTTAGAAGCTAATAATGCAGTGTAATTAGAAAAGTATAAACACTGGACAAATTTGTTTTAGCACCAGTATAAACTGACGTCGACTCCAATAGTGCGCAACAGTGAGTTGTGTCGATGTCTTTATTGTGATGTTTAATGCCTGATTTATGGTAAACATAACCTCTTAATTTAAATGTTGTTGTGTTTCATCCCAAACTTCCACAAAGGCAACGGGTGGCACCAGAATAGACAGCCCGTCAATAATTCTTGCGTGACAGCGCCTCGGCGCTAGTGGCTATCTGCACAGGTAGATTATTACTTGAACGGCTGGAGGTAGACGAGTCCATCAAAGTTTTCATATTTCTTTTTCATTCAAATATTTGCAAAACGGTGGGTGCATCTGTGCCATGCGACGCACACTTCACATGCCGATTTCAAAATGTAATGCGAATTGGGACACGCAATTCTAAACTCACATCGTCGATCCGGCTCTTACCTTTATGTCTTGCTCTTCAGTTCCCAAACCGGATAATTTCCGTTTATTTAACACCAACAGATACAGTAACGCAGCTACCCACAATAATACTGACAGAGTTATACTCAGCTTTCTGGAAAGCCTTTTCATTGTCAATAAAGATGCTGCACTAGTCCCATTTTCGTGGGCAGCCTGAATTAAAGGAATATTTTCAGGGATCTCGCGTGCGAAGAGTCCTTACTTCCTTCAATAGATCTATAAATCCTAGAATATTCGCAGTAACAAATCTATCCACCTGAAATCATATTCGGTCCAAGTCGGTGAGTGGGCGATATCCCCGTTAGAGCGACGACACCCGGTATTGCGCTGGTTCCCGCCTACTTTGATACATCCTTAAGCACAATACAGAGACACGCGTTTTCTGAATGAGTTTGGCGCCGCCGTGTGTCACATGAGAAGATCAATGCGCTACATTCAAGACGTGCTTGTAGCTAACGTTAGCGAATGAAGTTATGGACAAATATTTTAGCTTGGAATTGTGTAGCTATCCACTAAACTAGTAACCATAAAAATGTGTTTTGTCTAAATGTCAGTTAAATCTGTTGTTGATGGCTTAAATTTGAAAATCCATACTGAAATTATATAGGTAGAAGCCTAGTGTATCCTAGGGCACCCTACAGTTGATGGCCATCAGGCCAGCATTTTTTTTTTACTTTTTCTTTTTTTTTAATTGTGGGTTTTTTTTTCCTCACCTCTCTTGCACCGGGTCACAGACCAGAAAATATCAGCTCCGACCTCCTGCCCGATCACTCCTGAACCACCTGAGGAAAAAGCTTTTTTAACAGAGCGATGGAATCTGAAGTGTAGAAAATGAAAACCAGCCCATTGCTCACCCAGCCCAAGACCACTGCATGAAGATTTAAAAAGCTCATTGTAAAGAAGGATTGTTTGGATCTTATCCAATGTAATTAAAGATGTTGTAAAGACAGTCACAGCACAAATAAAAGCAATGCAAACCCAATGATTTGATGCATACGTTGGTGACGTATGCATCATACGTACTTTCATGCAATAGCTTTTCCTGCAAGTTTTTGCAGTTATCTGTGGGCATTATGGAGATTTTTGTTTTCTTTGCGCAAACTGAAGCATGCATGTGACATAATCGGTGGGGGGGGGGGGGGGGTTCCTAAGGAGAAAACACAAAGGCTCTAAAAATCATCCAGAATATTTGTCTGTATTAACTATATGTACTATATTAAATATAGTACATTCTGTTATAGACGCTATCAGAGACGCCATGGTTCTCAAAGGTCTTCACTAAAGCTGAAGGTCAACACCCATCCTTTCTATGGACTACAGGCTCGCACGTCTACTTCAGTGCGGTTCAGCAAAAGACTTGCTTTACCGTAGATGTGCGGAAAACTTGCTTTGGCCCGGAATAAGAAAACCTGCTTCGGCCCAGATCACCGCGGTGCAATAATCAGGTGATATTTTATGGGGGACGGACAGAGAGGAAACGAGAGGTAGTCCTGGGAGTTGCGCTGGTGGCAACATTGTGAGGGCGCTCTGGCGCGGTTGCTCTGGTTTCTTTATAAAAAATGCACAGATAGTCGAACACTCCCAAATTTTGGATTTCAACGTGGCACCTTGTAAAGTGTCACCTGTCAGGTGCATTCAGATTATAACTAAGGTTGTCTATCCACACTTCGCTCTCGGCCTCTCCGGCCCCGCCCATCAAACAGAAAATAGCGCAGGGTGATGTGTGTGATGTGATGTGTCACCGGTGATGTGTTGCGGAAAGCATTGCCAGCAGTTGGGAGGACGGGTTTCAAGTTACTTTAGGGGTCGGCTTGGCTCACCAAATCTGAAGTAGTTCAGTAGCTAGTAATTCGGTTTAGCGTCAGATAGTGATCAGAGATTCCACGCAGAAAAAAAAAACAGCAGGAACATTTTAATTAGCTACGGTTGTTTCGCGTGATCGTAATTGTCAGTTGAAAACAAACAGCTGCAGTTCGCGTTTTCAGGCGTTATTTTGCTAGCTAGCTTTTGTCAACTCGCCAACAGCTCATTGGAGATCGCCCCATCATTCCAATGTAAGGAATGGCTTTTATTTTAATAAATATCTTATATCTGCTGTAACTGAGCATGTAAGGTTGGGACTCCGATAGCAACAGTTTCAATCGGTAGCAGTCAAAATGTCTTGAATGTGTTCAGATAGCCTAACTAACCATTCGGCTGATTGGTTTAGTCTGTAGCGCGATGTATATTACAAACCTGTTGCCAGTGCGAATGTGTGTGCTAACTAATCTTGTTAGTTAACCTGAGAAAATGACATTTAATCTACTAACAAAGAGCTAACCAACTAACCAGCTATCTAGTCGCGTTAGTGACTGCTGGAAAGAAATCACGTGCGATTGGGAAAATGAACTGAACACACTGGCAAGCTAAGTGAGCAGACATATTAAAATTAGAAAAGGCTAGCTATAATTATTTGTAAACTGTAAACGAATAAGCTGGCAATGATTCGTGAACTGCAACCCTAAAGAACAAAAAATAGTTGCTATCCTGTCTACTGTGACTGCTAAAGATTGCTGAATTTGCATGTGACAGTTAGTTTAGCGTTACCTTTAACACACACACACACACACACACACAAATCAATATAAATTGAATTGCATTATGTTCAGCTGGTTGGGTACCGCTGACAGGAGGAAGAGGGACCCGGAGGTCTTTCAGACGGTCAGCGATGGACTCAAGAAGCTTTACAAAAGCAAGCTGTTGCCGCTGGAAGAGCAGTACAAATTCCACGACTTCCACTCGCCCGCCTTAGAAGATGCCGATTTCGACAACAAGCCCATGGTGCTGTTGGTGGGACAGTACTCCACGGGAAAGACCACCTTCATCAGGTATCTGCACCATGGATCGGGTTAACACTTTGGACTAGAACATTTTAGCAGTGCACCGTTTAGTTTTTAGCTTCAGAAAAGTATATTATAAGTGGTAGGCTTCTGACATTGATGAGGTAGCTACTGTCAGCGTTTCAGTTGACAGCCTTATGGGCGCTGAAGTAGGAGCAGGGACTCTGAGATGCATTTGATGGGAGTTTGGGGCCGGAGACTCATCCCCCTCCCCTCTCATTTCCCAGGTACCTCCTGGAGCAGGACTTCCCGGGCATGCGGATTGGGCCGGAGCCCACGACGGACTCGTTCACGGCGGTGATGTACGGTGACCACGAGGGGCTGACCCCGGGAAATGCCCTGGTGGTGGACCCCAGGAAGCCCTTCCGAAAACTCAACGCCTTTGGCAATGCCTTCCTCAACAGGTACTGCACAGCCCCCCGCCGCGGCCGTCGGGGGGGGGGGGGGATTTGCTGCTGCTGCTGTTGTTGTTGCTTGTTGTTTGATGTCAAGACAAGATCAACGGGGAAAGAGTGAATGACTTGTAGGTTTGTGCTTTTAATGTTTTTCAGAGCATGATGTGACATTGAGCAGAACAGACATCTGCTAAATTAAGATCAGGAGTAGAAGTGGTGTGTTTTTTCCATTGTACAAAGCTAGCTACATGCTTTTGTTCTCACACAGAGATTTGGTATTCTGAGAAGTTTCCTCAGAAACAATTATGCACTTGTGTAGATGTAAATACATATTAGCCCACACATGCTTATTCTAAGCCTTTCATGAATAAATCCACCTCCGTTTTTTTTTCCAACAGGATTTTTGGTACAATACAGTATTATTGATGTACAAAAATATTTGCTCCTGTTTAAAAACCACTTTGGTATTTGTGAAGACTGCTATTTAAAAACTCCTTTACAAACTACTTTGTTATTTTTTACATGTCCTAAAAGCTTACATAGGGGTAGTGGGGTATTTCTGTAAAAAAAAAATAACGCAATGGCATAAGTAAATGTTGATTATGCACGCTATGTACCAGAAATGTCATCTACAAGGCTAATAAGCACATGTTTGGTAAGTCCAGCCAAATGTATTCCCTGCGTTATTTTGTTCAGGCATTACATTGTGATCCGTTATTGTCATTTAGCAGATGCTCTTATCTAGAGCGAGTCACATAGGTTACAGTTTTTACATGTTATCCATTTATACTGCTGGGTAATTACTGAGGCAGTTGTGGGTTAAGTACCTTGCCCAAGGGTACAGCAGGAGTTTCTCAGTGGGGAATTGAACCAGCAACCTTTCGGTTACAAGCCCTGCCTTTCAAGGTGCCCTTCGAAACTATACGAATGTTGATTGAGCTGTTTCATTCCATCCCTGTGTCAGACAGAGCTGAGGTATGTCTCTCCCCCACCTTCCCACTCCCCCACAAAGCCAAAGACCGAAGAAAGCCTAGAGTTATGCAAAGAATGGAATGTTTTAACTTCTGGAGTTAGCATTGAGTAATATGCTTATGCTTAGGGAGCTAGAAAAGAATGATATGCTTTTCTTTTCTCTTTCGTACCCAGTTAACACAGTTTGCTCTACTCTGGGGAATATGTGATCAGTAGCTGGTCGATGTATGCAAAGTGGGTGCAATTAAAGAAAAATTAAATCCATTTTTAGATTCTATGTAGATGGGCTGATGAAATCAAACACTCTATTATTTGAAAAAAAAATAATATTGCGTAGAGCATAGTAGTGCAGATAATCTGTGCAAGCCCTGCGAGTGAATTACTTTTTAATATCCTGTTTTTAAAATCCAAGTGTGTGTTTTCAATGAAAGTATGAAAAGCCCTTTGCATGACTTTTCACTGCGGTAAACTGACTCAGTTATGGGGCTGTGTATGCAGTATTACAAAATTACTCCTGCTTCTTGCTTGCTTTTTCTTTTTTGTTCCTCCTAGCTGGTATTCAGAGTGCTGTTGGGTAAATTCCTGTCAGAATGGGAATACATGACTGATGAGTTATAAAGAAAAGCTGTGTGATTTAGCCAGCCAGATTGAAGGCATCAAATACGTTTCTCCATTGAAAACCCCGATTGCTAATAGTTGTATTTTAGCTTTATGGTAATGGCACAGTCGTAGGCATTTCACACACCTCACTGCTGTCCACATATTTAATTAAGAACGCTAAATGCAAAATATTGTAGAGTTTGAGAGAAATGAATTTAATGTTCCAGTGTCTCTCATGCACAGGATAGTGATAGGATAGGTTGTCATACCCTGATGTTTTTCAGATGTGGGCCAGTGGAAGAACTGTGTGAGATCTCATTAGCCTGTGCTGGCACTGAGTTCAGAAGGCTGGACCATGACGTGAATTGCCTGTTGTTCCAGATGTCAGTTGGTTGCTGTTTGAAATGTCTTTCTAGATCAGCAAGGGGAGTGGACACCACTGCTTGAAAGAGAGAATTAGAGAGACTGTGTGTGTGTGTGTGTGTGTGTGTGTGTGTGTGTCCATGTCCATGCACGTGTGTGTGTGTGTGTGTGTGTGTGTACGCATGCGTGCGTGTGTGTGTGTGTATTTGCGAGTGTGTGTGTGTGTATTTGCGTGTGTGTGTGTGTGTGTGCGCGTGCGTGCGTGCGTGCATGCGTGTGTGTGTGTATTTGCGTGTGTGTGCGTGCTCTTGTTTATTCTTCTCATGTGACTGAAAGCAGTATGCACACAGAAAGGGGGTCATGCAGGATGGATCATGTGCTTGTGTGGCTGAATATGCACCTCAGCAGGATATCAGTAGCAGTTATGCAGGTGGATGACTCTTTAAACACGATAGGGCAGAAGAATCTAAGCTATGTTTGTCTGGTAGGTTTCTGCCAGGTCTAGTAATTGCGTAAATCAGGCTTAAGGGATCGAGTTGTGAATCAAGAAGTCTGCTCCACACCAGACAGAGGTGGCATTATGGAAAAAAAATCTGAAATCTAAAGGCAGACAACAAAGACAGACATTAACAGCTTAAATAAATGCTAAAAATCAGTCAAAATTTTCGGACTGATTTTTTTCTTCTCAAGCTTTGCCTACCAGATCCTGAGAGTAAGGAAAGATTTCCAACGTGACAGAGTTTCAGAAAGAATGGTTTACCTTTTTGCTTACATCTAGAGGAACCATATGTCACGTAAAAGAACATCAAACATAATATTTCAGCCGGCGTTACCCTGGTTTAAATTCCCTTTAACTGCTGAGGCTCCAGTGGAGGATTGGTCTCATTATGAGGGCTTATTAATAGAGCTGGTGTTCATTTATGAATCCAGAAATAGCAGGAGCACAACCTCCTCCTGGCTTCCATCTGAGGGGCCAGGGCTGGTTCCTCTGTCACACGATGAGGTCATAATGCAGTCCTATGGAGAGGGGCGGAGTCTCAGGCCAGACTCCTCCCCCCTGGCCTTAGAGGCCTTTTTCTGTACTGCTGCCCTTCCTTTGGATTAAGGCAGGAATTTGTTCTGGCCGGCTTTGCCATTCATCCTTAACTCTGAATAACAAGTTCAAGTTTCAGGACTCTTTTTTTCCTGTGCTGCTGTGACATTTTGTTCACTTGCGAGATGTAATGGGTTCCAAGGTCACTGACATTAAAGACCAATATTGCAGAACTAACTAAAAATGTGAAGCTTACTGGAATTTATCAAAGTTGATCTCAGACTGTAATAGAGTTAGGTTGAATGAGTCAAAAAGAGTAAATGGCTCCATACTGTGACACCAAGGATAAGAGCATTCATGAGGACAGAGGGCCACCCTACTGCTGACCCTCCATTGGTCTGGGTATCCTTCCATCATACCAGTCCTGCTGTTGATTGGCTGCACAGCAAAGTGCCTGTTTACACCATGCCTGGCAGTAACATCCCTTCACATCTACAGAAACGGAAGCATTCAAACTGCAGGCTGGACAGGATCAGAATCCTCTCTGAGAGGCTAACATTGAAGTGTCTTTTAAGGGGTTGGTTAAGCTGTGTAAAAATATAGTCAGAAAAGTTATAATAAATATCAGGTAACCCAGGGTCAGCTGAGGTCTATTCTAAGAGGACGCTTATTTCTGGGTATCAGAATTACAGCTGCATATACCCAACCAAGCTAAATCCTTATTGCCATATGTACATATGTATGCAAAGCCAGCAACAGGCAAATTTCATCCACAGCCAAAACTAGTGCTGTCAAACCAGTTTTTTCTAGGTGATATGTAAGCAGAAAGTACATATTTAGCTGTAAATTTGAGGTGTTTGAAATGTTTTTGTTCCTTTTTAATTTCCTTTTACTGTTTTTGACTGTCATTTTTATCAAACTCGCTTTCTGCTAATCAGCTGGAACAAACAGACAGTTGAAATGAAAATGGAATAGACTCCTAGCTGCCTGTCTCCTCACACCGGAGTGTAACACCGATGTTACAGGTGTAATGCTGTTGAAAGCGTAACACTGTAACACTAACGTCCTTTGCAGTGAGGACCCCCATTGGGTTGTCTGGCCTGTCCGTTGCCCCCCCTGACCCTGCCCTGTGTTTGCCTGCAGGCTCGTTTGCGCCCAGCTGCCCAATCCCGTGCTGGAGAGCATCAGCGTCATCGACACACCGGGGATCCTGTCCGGAGAGAAGCAGCGCATTAGCCGAGGTAGTGGCAAGAGCCCGCTATCATTAGCCTTCTATCAGTACCACTATCACTGCAAAGGCCTAGGCCAGGCAGAGCCCTGTATGCAGCCTGCTATCATTAGCGTGCTATCAGTAACTTAGTATCAGTATCACTATCAATGCAAAGGCATCGGCACAGGGGAATTTTTTCACTTGGATATCTATAGAAAAATCATGACCGCCACAGCAGCTGAGGACTTTGGTGGTCACATGTGGTTCTCCTCTTTCCCCGTAGAAACTATGATCTTCAATTTTCCGGTCCTAGTTTTGTACTGTGTCCATACCTTTGTACTGTAGACAGGTTCAGACGGTGTCAAAAGGAGGGAGGAACACGGTTTTGGAGCTTTCGCATGGACTGTCATTGACTTGACTGGCAGCTTGAGTGTTTCCAGTGTTCTGGAATTTGCCATGTGCTCAGAACTCATGACGGCCTCTTTGTTTCTGTACAGTTCTTAAATGATAGGAGGAATGTGGTTGTCTCATATAACCCCCCACAAAATGCTCCCCACCCCCCACATCACCTGTTCAGGGAGTTTTGAAGGTGGGAGCAGGGCAGGGCATACCAGTGCGATGAACGTTCTCCATAAAGCAGGCATCGAAACTCCCGTGAGCATTTTTTTAATGAATGAATTCTTCTTTGTTCTTATGTCATATTTATGTCATGACAAAGAGAACAGACTTTCGAAAGGCAGGAAGCAATGTGATTGGCAGCAGGGGCAGGTTTTCAATGAGCTGATGTCTGCTCCATATGCAGCTACAGAATGACTCTACCGTGCAGTGTCAGAGCAGGTGCCAAGCTTATAGTGTCAGTCACTCCTCTCCTCTGTAGGGCATGGACATGGGACCTCTGCCAGTCATTACTCACACAGCTGTTACCCCCCCCACCATGTGTGTAAAGCCCTCATTTTTTCCAGCAACAGATCTTGGAATTTGTACCTTGTCCTGTGTTGTTGTTTCTTCAGGAATCCTAGGATTGCAAGCTGCTCATGTATGTACATGTGCGCGCGTGTATGTGCGTGTGTGCGCGTGTATGTGCGTGTGTGTGCATGTGTGTGTGTGCGCGTGTGTGTGTGTTTGTGTGTGTATGTGCATGTATGTGCATGTATGTGCGTGTGTGCGCACATGTGTGCGCACGTGTGTGCGCGCGTGTGTGCGTGCGTGTGTGTGTGCGTGTGTGGCTTCACGTGAGCATGTATGGAAACAGCGTGAGGGTGCATACCTCCCGCGATCCCCACCCTGTATATACGTGCTGCCAGTGGTCCTCTTATGCACTACGTGAGGCTGTTCCTGCTTCAGCAGAGCCAGCTCACAGCCTGATTTAGCAGCACCGGCCCTTAATGAGGAGGCAGCCCGCGGGTTTCACAAGGGCATGGAGCCCGGGTCACTGAGCGCTGAGGAAACACACCTCTCGCACCGACACCCAGGTGTGTCCGGCTGCCTAGTGTTCCCTGGGATTTATTTACCAGAACCACTAAAAAAGATACTTTACCTGCTGCATATTCCTCTTCCTACAGATGTTATTTTAGGTGAACGTACATCTGCTTCTAGAGGTTTTCCGCACTCGTGTAGAAATCTGATATGACGAGGCTGGGCTGTGCTTTAATTAGCTCAGGGGCAGAGTTAGACGCCCATGTGTCTCTCCTGCTCCCCCCCCCCCCCCGCAGGAGTTTTACCCTAGAGGAATGCCTAGAGCATGGTGTAAGCTCTCTCTAGGGTGCCCCCTGATGTTCATGTTAAGAGCAAATTGAGACAATGTGAAGTCATTCTAGTCTGAAGAGCAGAGGGGCTTCATAACATTCACAGAGAGTGTGGTCCATTTTTTATTCCCAGTTTAAAATTCGCACCATCCTCTTCAGAGAACTCTGCACCGTACCATAGCTATTTCCCCATAGCACTATGCCAAAGAAATGTAACATAAATGAAAGTGAAATAAGTTTCATTTACTGTACACGCATTGTTTAATTATATAGTCTTCCTTGGCAACATGTGACATCATTTCCTCATGGTATTGTTCAAATTTATTAGCTTGATGTACCTTGATGAAGGCCATTTTCTGTTCTGACCTGTCAACCTATTACAAAGGGGAGTGTGCTTTACTATCTTGCTCTTTAAGTTTCTTTAAGTTTATCTGTTTGCAAGGGTTGTTCCCTGATGGCACACTGCTATTGGATGCTGACCATCTCCCCCCCCTCCCCCCCAGGCTACAACTTCGCAGCAGTGCTGGAGTGGTTCGCCGAGCGCGTGGACCGCATCATCCTGCTGTTTGACGCCCACAAGCTGGACATCTCAGACGAGTTCTCCGAGGTCATCAAGGCCCTGAAGAACCATGAGGACAAGATTAGGGTGGTGCTGAACAAGGCTGACCAGATCCAGACCCAGCAGCTGATGCGGGTCTACGGCGCCCTCATGTGGTCGCTGGGGAAGATCATTAACACGCCCGAGGTGGTGCGTGTCTACACCGGCTCCTTCTGGTCACGCCCGCTGCTCGTCCCCGACAACCGCAAGCTGTTCGAGGCCGAGGAGTCGGACCTGTTCACGGACATCCAGTCCCTGCCCCGCAACGCCGCCATCCGCAAACTCAACGACCTCATCAAGAGGGCGCGGCTGGCCAAGGCAAGCACCTCCCCTCTGTACCTCCCTCAGTATCAGTGCAGTCACTGTCTCGGTTCATGTTTCTTGGCCTCAGTATGTTCACTGTCTTGGTCCATCCATGTCTTGGTCTGACTACAGTCAGTCTTGGTCCATCTGTTCACTAGCATCAGTGCAGTCATTGTCTAGGTCTGTTTGGTCTCATTGGGGTCCATTTAGTTCCCAGTCTAAGTTTGGTTACTGTCTTGATTCACCTGTTTCCTAGCCTCTATGCAGTCACTGTCTAGGTCTGTTTGGTCCCCGGTCAGTGGGGTCATTGCTTAGTCCATTTTGACCCTGGTCTCAGTGCGGTAACACTCTGCCTCCAGGTCCACGCCTACATTGTCAGCTCCCTGAGGAAGGAGATGCCGGCCGTTTTTGGGAAGGAGAACAAGAAGAGGGAGCTGATCAGTAACCTGGGGGAGGTCTACAGTCGCATCGAGAAGGAGCGCCAGCTCTCCCGCGGAGACTTCCCCAACCTCAGGAAGATGCAGGCAGGACTCACGTTACTCATGCTAATTTCTGAGATTAGCCATACTTTCTTTACTCTGTAGATGACCTGGATGTGTAAATCAGCAGTGTGGAGGGAGCAGTGTGGCATAGTGGTAAGGAGCAGGGCTCCTAACTGAAAGGTTGCTTGTTCAGTTCCCCACTGGGGCACTGCTGTACCCTTGGGCAAGGCACTTACAGCATCAGTAAATATCCAGCCATACAGACAAGTGTCTGCTAAGTGACAATAATATAACGTAATGTAAATCATGAAATGTAGCATAATAAATTAATTGTCATGTGACTATTGCTCAGTCTTCTGAGTGGTGCCCTGAGTGGTCTTAGCTCTGACGTGTGTGCAGCAGGGCCTGTGCTTTGACTTGGATTGTGTTGGGTTTACTATTACATCACCGTAACCGTAACAATCTCACGCGCCCCGCTGACTCTTCCCCCCTGCGTGTCCTTATAGGAGCAGCTGCAGGACCATGACCTCAGCAAGTTCCCGCCGCTGAAGCCCAAGCTGCTGGAGACGGTGGACGACATGCTGTCCCACGACATCGCCCAGCTGATGGCGCTGGTGAGGCAGGAGGAGACCCAGCGTCCGAGCCAGGCGGTGAGGGGCGGGGCCTTCGAGGGCACAGCCAATGGGCCGTTTGGCCACGGCTACGGCGAGGGCGCCGGTGAGGGCATCGACGAGCCCGAGTGGGTGGTGGCGCGTGACAAGCCGCTGTACGACGAGATCTTCTTCACCCTCTCACCCATCAATGGCAAGGTGACGGGCGCCAGCGCCAAGAAGGAGATGCTGAGGTCCAAGCTGCCCAACACCGTGCTGGGAAAGATCTGGAAGCTGGCCGACATCGACCGCGACGGCATGCTGGATGACGAGGAGTTCGCCCTGGCCAACCACCTCATCAAGGTCAAGCTAGAGGGCCACGAGCTGCCCGCCACGCTCCCCCCGCACCTGGTGCCCCCCTCCAAGAGGAAAATACCTGAGTAAACCTGCAGAGAGCCAGGGAGAAGGCCGGAAGTGCGCCAAAATGCAAGGAAACGAGGCGGGATGAAAGCACCTCAACAGGAAGTGATGTAAAACCACAGACATTCGACTCAACTCTTCCTAAGCCATGCTCAACAGGATTTAAGTGTTCGCCGTGTCCTCTTAAAACCGATGTGCTTCTCTGGGGCTTGTTACAATGCTAATATTTTACATATCCGTCTGAATCGCAGGCTCCAGGGTTCAGCCACCTGGAAAGCGAGCTGGCTAACCTCTGCTCCTTAACCGCTGTGCCTCGCCGCTGCCTTCAGTTTGTCTGGACCTGAAGTGGCTCTGCTTCTGAAGAGGGTGGATTTTATCAGGGGAAACAGATGGGTTCAGACACCTGTACACCGTCCGGTCACAGAACATCTGAGATTTCTCTGCTTTCCGACTTTCCATGTGGTGCCAGTGTATTATTTGAGGCATCTGCCAGGGATGGGAACTCAAATGCAATTTAATTTGCCTTGCTTTTACACTTGAACTCCCAAAAGTGTCCTTTTCGAGGGAGATGTGAGGCCTGTATATTTATGTATTCTCAACGTAAAGGCAAGTACATTTATTATATGGATATGATGTATTTATGAAAAGAAAATGTGACTTTATAATGTATTTAATAAAATGTACTTTATAAACTGTCTGTGTGAGCAGGGGTGGTTGCACTGTGATGAAATGCAAGTCCTTTCCTGTCTTCAGAGAGAGTGTGTATTCATCCTTTTAGCAGTCTGAGCCTCTTAAAAGGTGGTGTTTTAAAATTCCATTAGAACACTAAAACCCCTGTATAATGTGTATTAATGAAGTCAGTTCAATGTGCATAGTGCTTCAGTAATATTTAAATCTAGTTTGTCACCTAGAAAAGGTTTGGAGAATATGTTTTTGTGTACACCCCACATATTTACTGCAGGTCTTCAAAGGTGTCCCTGTGGTAGAGCTTTCTTGAGTTCTTGGGGGACTGTGTTCATTTTAAGACGGATGCAGTCATTTGCAGTAAACTGACTGTGTCCCAGGGAAACCCAGGCACCCAGGATAGTCTGTGGTTACACACATGTGATGCTTTTTCAGACAGTACCTCACTGTCGAAATGCCCAGTGATTAATAGGGGATGTTGGGTGTAGTAATAAAATGAACTGGTTCACTGTCTAAGTATCCAGTGACTATCAGCAGATTTTACTTACTAATAGAGCTGGTTTATTGTTTAAATGATCACAGGCTCGCAGGAGATGTTAATGAAATGAAGTACCTCACTGTTTAAAGAAAAGTGAAATGCAGTTCCTCATGGCGATGTGCGCTAGTTCTCCTTAACACGTTGAGATCTGGTGCTCGATATGAGACCGTTAAACTGGGTCAGTCAGGCTGTCTGTGTCCCTCAGGCAAAATGAGTCAGCCCTGATGGGAGACAGACTGAGAAACTCCATACAACAATATTCAGGTCACAGCATCAGCACTACGACAGACAGATACCCAAACTGTGCTAACCAAAGAAAGTGCTTAAGGATCAGTCAAATATAATACCTTTATATGGCTTCAGGCATTATGACTTTATGTATCAGTAACACCACAGCATAAAATGCATTTACCTGTCTTTGTTTCACAAGACAGTCATGCCATGAACATCATAGATTTATGTATGATTTATGAAGGTCTTACGAAATTACACTGATAAAGTGTCACCACATGGCATTACTATATTACTTAACCATTAAACTACCACATGGCGTTTCTGCATACAGTATCACCAAGATGAAAACACTGGAATCAAAGCTAAACCTGAGACCTTTCACACTAACACCTGCACCACACTGCAGCCCGGACAGAGAGCCGGCTGTTAACTGGAGTGAGCACAAGCTCTGCTGTGCCGCTTCAGTCTCACAGGGAGAGGTGCAACCATTGCTCAATGCCATACTTTTTGCATGGGAACCGTAATAGTGGAAGTGAAACTGCAGTGGAAATAGTGTTCACTGAATGTGAGTGATTGAAATACAAAATCAAAATGTTCCCTCATCAGTCATGCCAAGTGCCCTAATTTCATCCACGTGCTGATAATTTAGTATTTTTGTTGTAACCATGGGAACCCTACTGTTTGAAGCATCCATCCACTATGTGTGCAGACCATTCTGTACTGTATTGATGTGAATGGTGACAGCTGAACTGCTCCTATGAGATACTCTTAGTCCCTCATGCAGGTTTGTTAATTCTGAGGATGTGTGCGCACACTGGTTTTGTTGTATCCCACCGGGTGGTGTCACTGCCAGATGTTAATAGTTCATGGTCGTTTATTCAGATGAACAGGGTGACTATCAGTTTGTCTCATTAGTCAAAGGTTGTATTTCATCCCAGCTCATTATTTTCACACATGTCATCAATGCGCTGTTATTGCAAAACTACATCCACCAATAAATAAGAGGAACCTTTCTCAGGTTATATAATGTGTATAATTCAGCCTTTCTCAGGTTGTAGATTTTTGAGAAAGGGTGTGTGGACAGCGATCCGCTGTCTCAGCTGCTGTTACTGAGCTCTCGCCCACTATAGAGAGTCTTTGGATATTGGTGCCACAGAGGGAGACGTCTGCGGTGGGGTGAAGGGCCCTGAGGGTCGCGGGGTCACTCCTCAGAGTACAGCTGAGTGAGGGTCTGCATGGAGTCTCTCCAGTGCTGTTCCCAGCGGGCGGCAAGCTTTTCCTGGGCCACACTGTCCTCCTCCGCCCGGGACAGCTCCTCCTCGTACCGCTGCCTGTAGCGCTGCTCTCAGGAGGACACACACACACAGACACAGGGAGGCGGTGAACGCGGACAGTGAGCTCTGCCTGGGACCTGCAGCCCACTAATCCATTACTTTCACGATCAGCTTCTGAAAAGACACGCTTCAGACCTGCCTCTGAAAACGGCTCTTGCCACTGCAGTTTCCCAAATAAGTAATGTCTTTGTGGAAGTGCCTTTATTTAAAGTACAACCATGTTCAACACACAGAACGCTACGGTAGCAGGGGCTGAAACATTGAGTGTTTACCTGTACCATGTATCATAACTAGATAGGCTGCTGTGGGTCTCGCAGTCTGGGAGAAGCCATTCCAGCTGTGATAGAGTTCAGTGGTGTGAGTAGTCTTGACTCCTAGTTGAAACCCCTGCTCAGATGGTGGGTGCTTTGTGTTTGGGACTTCTCGCGGCATTACCTGGTACATGGTGTCCCGCATCTCCACCGCAATCAGGTGACCCTGGGTGGTTTTGGCCGTGGTGATGGACGCGGTTTCCCTGTGTGGCTGCTCCTGAGTCTCAAAGTAACGAACCCCTGGCCAGGTCCTGTCAGGTGCAGGAAAACAGGAAGAGCCTGCTTGCAGTACAGCAGACTAATATATCCTTCACCGTATACAAACATATGCAGACACCATAATAAAACGTACACCATAATCTGACCTGGTACACAAAAGAGAGACACAAAAGACAGTGAAGGGAGTCAACACTTGTTGGAGAAATTGAGACTGACAATTTAGGTTGACAGACTGACAAATACTGAATTGTAGGAGTATTTGTATATTTTTATTTCAAAAGTTGCTGTGGCCCCCACAGCACAGCATGTTTGCATATTCATGATCAGGTGAGTTTACCTGCTGCTTCTCTGTATCTGAGGGCTCAGTGAGTGATCAGGTGAGTTTACCTGCTGCTTCTCTGTATCTGAGGGCTCAGTGAGTGATCAGGTGAGTTTACCTGCTGCTTCTCTGTATCTGAGGGCTCAGTGAGTGATCAGGTGAGTTTACCTGCTGCTTCTCTGTATCTGAGGGCTCTGTGAGTGATCAGGTGAGTTTACCTGCTGCTTCTCTGTATCTGAGGGCTCAGTGAGTGATCAGGTGAGTTTACCTGCTGCTTCTCTGTATCTGAGGGCTGCTCTGTGAGTGATCAGGTGAGTTTACCTGCTGCTTCTCTGTATCTGAGGGCTCAGTGAGTGATCAGGTGAGTTTACCTGCTGCTTCTCTGTATCTGAGGGCTCAGTGAGTGATCAGGTGAGTTTACCTGCTGCTTCTCTGTATCTGAGGGCTCAGTGAGTGATCAGGTGAGTTTACCTGCTGCTTCTCTGTATCTGAGGGCTCAGTGAGTGATCAGGTGAGTTTACCTGCTGCTTCTCTGTATCTGAGGGCTCAGTGAGTGATCAGGTGAGTTAACCTGCTGTTTCTCTGTATCTGAGGGCTCAGTGAGTGATCAGGTGAGTTTACCTGCTGCTCCTCTGTATCTGAGGGCTCAGTGAGCGATCAGCTGAGTTTACCTGCTGCTTCTCTGTATCTGAGGGCTCAGTGAGCGATCAGGTGAGTTTACCTGCTGCTTCTCTGTATCTGAGGGCTCAGTGAGCGATCAGGTGAGTTTACCTGCTGCTTCTCTGTATCTGAGGGCTGCTCTGTGAGTGATCAGGTGAGTTTACCTGCTGCTTCTCTGTATCTGAGGGCTCAGTGAGCGATCAGGTGAGTTTACCTGCTGTTTCTCTGTATCTGAGGGCTCAGTGAGCGATCAGGTGAGTTTACCTGCTGCTTCTCTGTATCTGAGGGCTGCTCTGTGAGTGATCAGGTGAGTTTACCTGCTGTTTCTCTGTATCTGAGGGCTCAGTGAGTGATCAGGTGAGTTTACCTGCTGCTTCTCTGTATCTGAGGGCTCAGTGAGTGATCAGGTGAGTTTACCTGCTGCTTCTCTGTATCTGAGGGCCGCTCTGTTTCTCCCCCAGTGAAGCTCCAGCCCCTTTCTGCCGGATCAGCGTGGTGAGAGTCTCCTGCTTTGCTTCGGCTTCTGTGGGCCAGAGAGTAACAAAACGTCTGACTGAATTAAACCTGCCCCTTTTTCACTCTGCTCAGAGAACCGGAAGGCTCATCTCCCAGACGTTTCAGCACAATGTGCTGCTGTAAGCTTTGCAAGGCAGCAAATTAGACACGGCTCCATTGTTTTTATTAACACGCCATATCTGTGTATCCACACTATCCAAATTTAAACTGATCTGTACTGTATTGTTCTGTACTGTATTACACTATACACAATACTGTAGACAGTACTACAGTGTATGTATATGGTGCCATTCTGCGCTAATATATCCTAATCTATCCTACACCATGCAATTGTGAGGTATATCATGCACTATGCTATTTTATGCCATCAGTAGCATCAGTGATTCTAGCTCAGGTTTGAGGCAGAGGTGCACAGTAAGCCTGGGGCTGATGGGTACTCACGGCCTGCCTGCACCTCGTCGATGGTGAGCAGGTTGTCCATCTGGAAGAGCATGTTCTCTGTCAATGAGGCGAGCGCAGCGACAAACTCCTCCCCATGTGACCTCACACAAGCCTGGGAGGGGACAGACACTGCTATCAGAACTGCACGGCATTGTGGGTAAGGAAGCTGGCGTGTCAATCAATCTATCTATCTATCGATCTCATTCACCCATCCATCCATCTTTCTGTAAATGCATTCACACAGCCCCTTTGAACTACATGATTGTTAGTGAAGAGGAATGCACAGTTGAAAACAAAACACAATACACTGAAACAGATGTAGACCTTTTTCTGTAGTCCTTAGAAGGTATCTGCTAAGGTCATTTTCCCTTTAATGAGAGTTTCACATAATGGGGGAAAAGCCACAGAAAGCACCCTGCCATGAGGGAAATGTGCAGAGTTTCCCTCGGTCCCCAATGCAACCAAAGCTGGGCTTTAAGAACAAATTTTCATTTACTTTTCATTATGAAGAATAAAGAGGTAAGCTAGTATATACAGGACCGGGATGGTCATGATGTTTTGCAACAATAAGGTCACAAGTTCATTTCTCAGGCGGGACACTGCTGTTGAAACTTTAGGCAAGGTATTTAAGCTGAAAACCTCCAGTATCCAGCTGTGTCAAATCAATAAACTGTTAAAAATAAATTACATGCATCACCCTGGATAAAGGCATCTGTTATACAGTAATTAGTAATAGTATCTATAGAATCGCTCTGTCCAGAGACAGAGCGATGAGATCAGACAAACACATTCGATAAATACATTCGAAAGAGTCATTTCATGACTGAGTCTGGCTGGTAAATTTGTGTTAATCTGGTTATTTTTAAGTTATTTTTACTTCTCAAGCCCAGCTTTTTAGCACACTCCAACTAAAACAGACAGAAGAGAGTAGCTATACTACACCATTCAGCTTGTATTGGGCCTGACCTGCAGTTCAAGCTTGGTCCTCTGGATGGCAGTGGTGAGCTCCCTCTGTCTGCTCTCTTCAGCCACACGCAAGCTCTCCAGCTCCTCCTCATAGGCAGGGTGACCAAGCCGCACACGCAACTGCCCACTGTGCTTATTCTGCAGGTAAATTACACAAAAACAGGCATGATATTGTACTGTGCGTATTCTGCAGGTAAATTGCACAGAAACAGGGTTAATATTGTACTGTGCTTATTCTGCAGGTAAATTACACAGAAACAGGGTTAATATTGTACTGTGCGTATTCTGCAGGTAAATTACACAGAAACAGGGTTAATATTGCACTGTGCTTATTCTGCAGGTAAATTACACAGAAACAGGTATGATATTGGACTTTGCTTATTCTGCAGGTAAATTACACAGAAACAGGGTTAATATTGCACTGTGCTTATTCTGCAGGTAAATTACACAGAAACAGGTATGATATTGGACTTTGCTTATTCTGCAGGTAAATTACACAAAAACAGGTGTAGTACTGCACTCTGTACTGTGCACCTTCTACTGGTAAATAAAGCAGAAACGGATATTATACTGCACTCTGAACCTTCTACAAGTGAATTATACTAAGCAGCTAAACTAGGTGTAATCCTGCTTTTCTGGTAAGTGTTACTGGACTCTGGAACATTCGCTCTGGCTGCCCTCCTGATGGACTGAGCCCATGCCGGAGTGTCCAAGACCAGTCAGGTGACAGGTGACAGGTGACAGGTGACAGATGACAGCTGCCAGGTGACAGGTGACAGGTGACGTCTGTACCTTCCTGTCCTCGCTCTCCTGCTGGACGCGCTCCATGTTCTGGCGGATCTGGCCGGTGTCCTGGCTCAGACGTTCCAGGTGTCTCTCGCCCAGGTGAGAGAGCAGCAGCGTGGGCACCTGGGACAGGCGTTCCTCAGTGCGGATCAGCTGCTGCCTGAAGTCTGTCACAGGGAGGGGGCAGGGGGGAGAGGGGTGAGCTGCTGGCTCTCTGCGTTACCCCGTCACCTCCGAGGGTGTCAGAGCTCACAAACACAGGTACCTACTGCCACGCATGATGCAATACAGTGAAATACTGATAACACTAATGGAACAGATACATTTTTAAAAATATACAGGCATTATTTACCCATATGCATGTATACTGAGCTCTCAGTCACATGACCAAAAGCGTGCACACACACACACAGTTGCTGATCTAGTGGCCTCTAGAGGGATGTAAAGCTGCTTTGTGACAACTTGTGTTGTAAAAAGCGCTATACAAATAAAAATGAATTGAACTGAATAGAGGGATATCTGCCAGATAAAGAAATATTAATGATGCTAGCGAGAATAATAATCGTAATCATAACAACATAAACCTTAAGCCTGAGTGTTTTCCCAGCTGTGTGCTGGCAGTGCTGCGCTAGGCTGGGCCCGGGCAGGCTCAGACAGCACAGGGCCCGGCTGACCTTGCAGGCTGCCGTTGTGGTACTCCTGCGCTTGCTTTTGGTACAGCAGCAGTCTCTTGTTCAGCTCCTCCGCACACTGTTCAAACGTCTCCTGCAGGTGCTGCGGCCGCGCGATTGGCCGACGCTCCTTCTTCTTGTAGAACTCCTGGTCGACACCCACGACAAAACTGTGCAGTCAATAACAAATCTGGTCATAATGATAAGACTATAATCGCAGTTTTCCACATTCTTTGACATACATTATGAAATGCCTCCTAAGCAAACTATTTTCATTGAGTCCATTCATACATTGCAGTGCGAATGACAAAAAAATTAACTGCTGCTACCTCAGCCAATGAGAGCAGAAGATCGTTGGCCTTCCATAGAATGCTGTTGATGGCACCATTGAAAGTCGTGCTGAAAGAAACAGCATATTTCAGAATTTGTATGAAATGCAATGAAGACATGAAAATATGAATCTGACTGACTGACAAACTGAACCTGGAATGCTGGCGTGGAATGTGTGGAACTAACCCCCCCAGAGAATCAGGAAACCAGGAGTCAACCGACCATCACAGTCTCATCACACTCTCCTCTATTTCATACTGTTGATCCCTCCTTCTTAATCTCAGTGTGCTTCATATCATTGGATATCATGTTTGGACTTTTATTACACTGTTCATATTGATCTTTGTCACTGTTTTAAATTTTATTACTTTTTATTATCTCATCAGAACTCCACCCTCCGCATTTCTCAGAAAGCTGTTTTAAAATGCGTAATCATACTGACACCGACACCTGAAGAGCTCACCCGCACTGTGCCTCAGGATCGGCCCCGAACACCTGGAACCTCTTATCAGAGCGAGACGGCCTGGACAGTCTGTGCATGCTGCAACACACCACACCATAAATCAGATTGATCATATATTTATGAATAAGATTAACCACGTATTTATAAATCAGATGAATCACCTATTATAAGTCAAAACATATCTAACATTCTAAATCATTTTTTGGTGTCAGAAACACTTTAAAGTGTTCATGATCTCCACCATATTATTTTATCGCTCAGGTATTTTCTAAAAGGCTCACTGCTTTATTAATTGGAGCATATATGAAATGTCCAACACCGCTCCTCTATGTGAGAGTGTGTGTGTATGTGCCCCCATCCCAGCGACGACCCCTGACCTCTGGGAGCTGACGGACTCGGCAGACCTCCTGCGCTGTCTGTGGAGTGCCGGGGTGCTGGGAGTTCCCCCTGCTCGCTCTCGCCGCCCTGGTGTCCCTGCGGGGGTCAGCCTGGCTGGGAAATGAAACACAGAGGCCTGCGAGTGAGAGCTCCGCTCCTGCAGGCTGCCTGAACCAGCACACAGCACCGCGAGAATGAGGGGGACTGTGTGGGGCAGGCTGCCTGAACCAGCACAGAGCACCGTGAGAATGAGGAGGACTGTGTGGGGCAGGCTGCCTGAACCAGCACAGAGCACCGCGAGAATGAGGGGGACTGTGTGGGGGAAAGCCTTCTGCTCTGCAGGGGAAACACACTTCTGCTCTGTGTCTTCCTGCCGTTGTGTGGCTACAGCTGTAAACATGTTTATTACATTAATTCTGGTTACTTGGATTTATAATTGACCCCAAAATTAACCCCTCATTCTGTGACTGTCATGAAGGATGATCAATGGCCCGGATCGGAATCTGACCCTTACCTGTTACAGGTGCTGGCCGTCGATCAGGTGACTCCACCTGGACCTCCTGACTGGATTTAGGCTTGCTGATTCTGAAGCAAGTACAGGTAAGGAGATTAAAAATCCTGAACTGAAATGAAATGATGGCTGGAGGATTACAGATTGTTCTTTATAGATTATAGATAATAAATAAAGGCCTCTTTGAGTATGATCACAGAGAACTGGCAATCGCTGCTGCTGGTCAGCTGAATCAGGTGTTGCCCTGCCACACAGGGTAGTGTATAAGCCTGTATATAAATATATCAATGAAATAAATGTGTAAAAATGGCAATTTAGTCTCTGCATGAAGTGTCTTGTTGTTGGTGGTTTGTGTCTATCCATCCATTAACCCATATACCTTTTTACTTACCTATTGTATTTTTAAAATATTCTTTATATTTTTGATTTACTTTTTAAAGCCCATGTAAACCCGTACCTGAGCAGCCCCTGCACCACGCTCACGGCGGTGTCCTCGCTGAAGGGCACGCCCATGCGGCTGGGCTGCAGGAGGCTGTCAGAGGCGGGGCTACCGGGCTTGTCCTGCCGGCGGGATTTGGGGCGTGCCGCCACCGCGAAAGCCCCCTGGAGGGGGGAGTCCGGCCCCGCTACAGCCACAGAGGGGACCTGTGTGCCAGAGAGGGGGGGCATCCCCATAGCCTTCACATTTCACTTATTCACACAAGCCAACCTTGTTTAAATCGCCAAGCTTGTTACTCATACAAAACAGTCAGCAACAGGTTCAAGATGATTATCAGGCAAAAGCTAGGTCTCATCCACCGCTATGTGAACCTAACCAGCTGCGAACCTTATGTAAATATTATGAACGCAGAGGATAGGCTGTCATATCGAGGCCTGTGAGGTTTAGCATCCTTATACAGAGTTCTCCGTGCAGAGCAGCCCCTTACCGCACACTCACCAAGGAGCAGTTGAGGTACTGGCACCTCTTCTTCAGCTCCTGCATTAGCGACCGGGTCAGAGCGTTTACGTCATCTGGTGTCACACCCTGCGACGGCAAAGAAAGTTACGCAGCTATGAGGACGGAGTAAAAGCAAACGCGATCAGGAACAGAATTTGCAGATGTAATTTGGTTGTGATCCAGACAAACACAATCTTAGTCGCGATTATGAAATAATCGGCTATTTAGTGTATCTTATTTAAAATCAAGATACCTTCTTCTCAGGACTGGGTTTTGCAAATCCCTCAGTCACGCTCTCCAGCTGCACCACAATGCTGTCGAGATTCCTCTTCTGTGTGTTACTCTTTGCTGCCTGTGGAGGAGAGAAAACTACATGAGATTACATGTGAACCCAACGTTCAGTCAATACATCTTTATGATGAGGTGATTTTTAATGATCTCAGCTTTTGACCCTCCCCCTTGGCTGGGGCCCGACCCATCAAAAGTCTAAACCCGCACCCCCACCCCATCTGACACCTGACAGGAGCATGACAGATGATAAAAAAATGACACTCAGTGAAACAGCAGGGAGTAGATGATCAGGGCTGGTTTTTATGCTGTTCTAATGTGAAGGAACACAAGTCCTAGTCCAACTCTATAGGGCACATCAACGTGGGCAGTCTCACAAATAAACAGCACGACAACAGCAGTCCAGTATGACCCAGAGGTCTACTGAGGGTAAAATCCTGGCACACCTCTGATTTAATTTGGACCTGTGTGTTGGTTAGGACTCTTTGAATCTTCTCCAGGAACTTCAGATCCGCAGTCAAAAACTGGAACCTGTCCTCAAACATGCTGATCACTTCTTTTGCCTAAAGAAAAAAAAAAATCAGAGGGAAAAAGTGCTAAACTGCTGGAGTTACAGAGCATACTCATACATTAGATGTCACAGGGTGCAGTGAATCTGTAGGAGAGTGGATGTATCTGTGAGATTTGCTGCTTACACACAGACAGGTGCTGTTTACCTGCTCCAGGCACCTGGACTCCGTTCCTTCCATGTCGAGCATGATGGCCTCATCTGTGGAGTCGATGCGCTTTGCCATCTTCTCCAGACGCTTCTGACACGCCTCCACCTCCTCGGGGGTGAAGTTTCCCCCTTCCGAAAACAGCCTGAGTGCAGAGAGAGAGGCGCTCAGTGAGGCCCTGAGCTCCAGAGGGAACGAATCGGGACAATGGAGGAGGAAAAGAGGAGCGAAAGGCTGGCAGCAAACCTAAATCTAAAAATTTCACCCTGTCACAGTATGAAAAAAATTCTGTGTTAGAGATATTAGTTTTGAGTTCAATCAATATATCCTAAATACAGTATATAAACGATTGCTATTTTGGTACATTGCAATATATTTCTGATTTGCATTAATATATTTTAATTGCACTTGCGATATATTCTCGCAATTCTTATTTCTCAGTATGTTACAATATATTTCATTTCCATCTGGGTACCAACAGATATCGATTAGCGCTTAGCTTGACACTCTGAAACACTGCAGTCTTGGCTGATTTCATGCAGACATAATGGTAAATGAATAGAGAACATAAAGAGAAATAAAGAGAAGAGACGAGGAGGGAAGGAAAAGGGGGAGAGAGGAAGAGGGGGCGCACAGGAGGGACTTGATGAACTGGGCGTTGGCCTCCCTTAAGCCCCCCAGCCTGGACTCCATCTCCTGCCTGAAGCCTCTCTGTGATTTCTGGACCACGGCCATGTGCTTCTCCAGGTGGGACTGCAGTGAGCCGCACAGATTGGCCAGCCTGTGGAGAGAGAGACGCGGGGGGGCGGGGTTAAGAGCGACTGCACGTCACTCGTTCAATCAAACCGTGTCACCGCGAACACTGAAGTCCCACACGAGGGACACCCAATGACCCTGTCGTTCACGCACTCACACGTCAGACTTTTTGGCCGAGGTGAAGACGTCCTCCATGCTGTGTATGTGGGTGCGGAATTCCTCGCTCAGCCGCTGCTGCTGGAGCTGCAGGTCCTGGACTCGGGTTCGAAGCTCATTCAGGGCCTGCTGGACGCCCTCACAGTGTCTGTCCACCCGGTCGCGGTGCAACACCAGCTCCCCTGGGTGAGACACACAAACGCACATTCAAATGCACACTCACACAGCGCAGTGTTCATTACCTCCACCGCCACCAGGGGGAGCAGTTCTCATAGGATCGTCCTCGTGGGCCAAGTGAAATGACCTTAGCAAGGGTGTCAAACTTTGAATTTAGACCACCAGACCACTGCATTGTGCTAGAACTGGAACAGTTTGCTTTTCCTAATCACACAGAGTTTACTGGTCTACACTCAAGGTCTAAACCCCTGTGAAGGCTGCCCCCTTCTGTCCTGTTAGTTCTGTTACTTTTCTCATTAGTTTGTCTGCCTACGAATGGGCTGACTTGAAGATGAACAAATAGAGCTGGATGAGATTTGGCAAAACGATTGGCAGCAGGAAGAGGTCGAACTGACTGGATTTTTGGTCCAATAACACAAGTCTTCAGGGTAGTGCAGGTACACACCCAACCTTCGCTACACGGTTTGGTCTGTGTGCTGACTCACCCGCGCGGACATCGTGAACGTCCACCTCGATCCTCCTGGCACGGGACTGCTGTAGCTGCAGCCGAAGATCCAGCCCACATTTCAGCTCCTCCTTCTTGGCCTCCACGACGCCCGTGCCGTTGGTCAGTGCCGTCTGATACCAGTCCTCTAAGTGACTGAAGAATGCCACCCGCACTCTGCAGGACAGGAGAATAAACACAGCGATGGTCTGAAAACTGACATGTGCTCGGCCCGTCCAAATAAACTCCCTCCCGGAGTTCCGTAAACATACAGCTGTGCAAACAGATAGCACTGTGTGTAACATGTAAGCTAATTAAGTCATTCTGGATAAACAGAGGAAGAACAAGAAGAAGAAGAAGATGAAGAAGAGGAGCATATTCTTTCAAGAACAGAGAATAGTATTACTGACCAGCAATAATTGCACATGCTGCATCCCTTTCTACACTTACGAGACATCTATAATGCTCTAATTGAAATATTCTCCAACTTCCATCACCTGCTGCTTGAAGGCTAATGTCACATATTGTGAATAGAAAATGTTAAAATAGTTTTCCTTAGAATTATCCCTGATACATGAATAATGTGCAGAATTACAAACGCCTCTGACTGAACTGGGATTTTATTCAACATTTTAACAAAAGGAAGGTGACAAAGACGACATCGACCACACCAGCTGCTGCTGCTAGTGATGCTGTTTCGGTTGCTTTAGTGGAGTAGCAGTGCTGATCATAAGCACTCACTCTCTCTGAAGTTCAGCCAGGAGACTTTTCGGGAACACCACCAGCTCCACCACTGACACGGCGGGTCCCTGCTCCCCATCCTCTGCCCACTGCTCCCCAAAACTCAGCGCGCTGTACACGTTCCCCCCGGAGGTCGTGAACGTCTCACTTTCCTGGGAATCGGAAGTCTCTTGATGGGAGCCATCATTGCCCTGAAGTACATAAAGCAAAGGGGATTAGAATCAACTGTACTCACACAGTATTGTACTACACCCACTGGTTTAGTCACGCCTACCTCGGTGAGGAACAGATCAGCAGACAAGTCTGACAGGTCTTCAGCTCTGCGAGTCTGTCGGTTCTGCTTCTCTCTAACCCTCCCGCTGGAATCTACAATGTATCACAACACATCACAGCCACCCAATATCTTCAGTTTCTCATGCAAAAACTCACCCAAGAGACAGGGCTCGGAAACATTTAAGTGATAAAATTTACACATATGAAGGTTACCCAGGGAGAAATACTGCACTTTTTTCACAGCCAAAATGCACTGAGGAAAACTAGAACGGCCATAGGAGGAGCTGAAAGACCGGTGACACACACGTTGCTGTTCCAAACAATCCTCTTGCCATCGTTTCCCTGGGGGATTCTTTTAAACATGGGACATTGCTTTCTGGGTAATGCTTGTGTAACAAATTCAGTAAGGCTCACCAAAGTTAAGGAACGGGCAAAGTCTGCGGAGTTCTTGAGCATCCTGTAGAAGACAATCAGACACACAAACATACACACACACACACACAAATATAGATGTAATGACGTACTGTTTCACATAATTAACTTTGCTCAAGTGACAGATGAAGTCAGACAAAACAATTTGAAATACACTGATTTTGGAAAGCACCAGAATCTGTACCTGACTGTATATCTCCTTGACTTTGAAGAAGCGACTGACGGCCGTGCTGTAAGCCTGTATCTCCTTCAGGACCATGGCAGGGTAACCCTCCACTACATTCACCTCATCTTTGTGGAGGTTAATATACCTGTGGGGGATTGGAACATATGTACACCTGGCTCAGGTAATTTGATATAGGTAAAAAAACTCTAAACACAACTCAAGAACACTGCAATTTTACAAATCTCACACAGATTTAAAAAAGTGATAAAACTTTTGACATTTACTAAACATTGTGAATATAATTTGTAGCAAAACTGTAGCATGTTGGAGGTACTGAACAGGAAAAACACTTGTGCCTGCACCTCACCTTATCAACCCACAAAGATAAATAAGAGCAATATGCTGAATTCAAATCAGAAAGAAGACTTAAAACTAATCCTGATTTTTTGATCTGAAAATAGATTAGCTGTAATAACTGCTGCATTGATCTCAGGTTGCTTTAGCAGGTTTACCCAGCCTTGATTTCCTCCAGGAAGCGGAGAGTCTTGTCCAGAGAGATTCGGAGGGCTTCCTCTGAGCTCTCCTGCCTCAGTCTGTCTAGCATGATGTCCAACTCCGCCTCTTTCCTCTGGGGAGAGAGAGGAAAAGGGAACTCAACCCTGGGGGTGCCCTGGGGCTGTGTCTCTATGGACTGTCCAGCCAGGTGTGGACAGAGCTCACCTAGTTGTTCTGGTGATGGCATGATTGTTATCATGGGCATGGCAGAGGTGCAGACCTTGCCTAACTGTGTGGGTTATGGGCATGACAATTGCTTGGAGCTTGTCTGATTGTGTGGGTTTCAGTCATGACAGAGAGGCAGAGCTTGCCTTGTTGTGTATGTAATGGGAATGGCAGAGGGGTGGAGCTTCCCTAGTTGTGTCAGGTTTAGGGGCGTGACAGAGGCGGAGCTAGCCTTGTTGTGTGGGTTATGAGAGGCGGAGCTTGCCTGGTTTTCCTGCTCGTGGGTGTGGCGCACCTCCTCCAGCTGGGCCTGCAGCTGCTGTTCCCTCCTCTGCAGCCCCGCGCCGTGCACCTCCCACAGGTGCCCCGCCCCCCGGGCAAACCTCAGCAGCGCTTTGCTGAGCGCACCGGCCTGCCTGGCCAAAGCCTCAAACGCCCTCTGCACAGACACACAGAGACAGGGACAAATGTCATGTCAGTGACGCTTCATCATGTGACACCAAGACATAAGCTTTTATAAAATATTTGCAAGGTAAATTGCATAAAAATAAATCCTTGCAAGGCGCATTGCCTTCTAATTCTTATGAGTCTGCTGAAATTCAAGGGTGACTGGGCAGATTGTTATAACTTGAACACTAGATAAGAATCTATCTTGCAACTGACTCCCCCAATTGTAGGTACCAGTCAAAGACCTGTCACCCCATGGCGAGGGTCTGCTCCCTGTCACCTGGCTCCTAGGTTGTCTAATGACCTTTCCTCCTCTTTTAGACCTGCAGGGTCTCTCTGGCCTAGCTCCTCTTCAGGCTCTTCCTGGATTCCTCTAACCTGAACTGATCTTGAAAGTATATTTGGACTGAGATTGCACCAGTGAATGGGCAGTGAAAATGACATATAAACTCATCATTGATTGGTTTGGCTTCGCTCCACGGTATGACAGGTAAAGCTTGATAAAAGAAGTGACTCTCAGTTATTCCTCTCATGTAATTTGTTTTCCATTTATTACTTGTATGTAGTGCTTCATACTACATTCTTTGTTTGAATTCAATTATTATCTGACAATCACCCTGGATATGAGCATCTACCATGTAAATAAATAATACTAAAAACAGCGACAACTGTAAAAGTCTCAATGTGGGAAACTGAATTTAAAACTGAGCCAACTCAAAAATACAACTTCTAAAAACATCCAAACTACATTTTTATCCCTCCAGATCTTACATCCATGGCTTCTAGCTGTTCATCTGATTGGCTCTGGCATTGTCCAATCAGAGGCAGGAGCTCGTTACTGACAACGTTCTGGATCTCGTCAGCGGGAATCCCATACGCAGCCACTTCATCCTGCACACAATCAAACACCAAAACAGTCAAATGTCACAAGGCAATCGTGGTTCCTGTAATGCACGCATTTCACAACTGGAGAAAAAACAGAGACAACAGGAAACACGTAGGAGAAACGTTACGCTTGCGTACCTTAAACCTTTCGACCTCCGCTAAACACTCCTGCCAGGTTTCTTCATAGTGCAGGCGCAGTTTGGTGATAGAGCCAACATGCAGAGAATCTGGAGGAACAAGAGGCAGCACACAGTCTGCGTCTCAAATGCAGGAAAACGAGGCCACATTGAGGCCCCACTCACAGGAGAAATACAAATTACAAACGTACATATACCAGTCAACAACACGGTGACATGATCATCAAACTGAAAAACAGTGACCATATGTAAGCATACAACCACACTTGTTCAGCACACTCATAATGCCTTAAATTTTAGAGCAACATACATACAGCACATCATACACACTGAGTCTAATAATACTGCATAGGAGCAACATTCACTTATATCAGTATTCATACTGTGCCAGACAGCAATCAGTAAATCCCCAAGAGAAATATTACCTTGAATCACACATCCATACACATAATGTCCAACAATGATCTGTACGATCTTGATGAGCTTGACAAAGAGGGGTAACCAGAAAAGACAGGAGGTATGGGCCCAGACTAGGGGTACAGGTTAGGATCAGAAAGAGGGGCGAAGGGGGAGAGCAGGTGTGATGGGCTCACCTATCTGGTCATTGACAGCACAGAGGGTGGAGTACCACTCAGCAGCCTGGGCCTTTGAGCACTTCGGAGGGGTGATGCAACTACGCGCAAGCAAAGCACCAAAACCCAAATTGCACAATCTACAGTTGCATACAGTGACTCATAATAAAATTCATGCAATGCAACAAAAGTAAGCACACGAGGTCAGATTAGAGCTCCACAGTGTATCTATGAATGGTGTAATTTAGTGTTTCCCTACATACTTGGTAGATGCTCTTCTCAGAGAATTACTGAGGGAATTATGATCATGGCAAGATACATTCAATGTACATAACAGGAGCAGCACAAAACAAGGACACAGATACAGAGCACCGGAAAGACTGTAAACTGACCCTTCTTAGTAAGTACATCAAATTTTTCAACTGCATATTAGCTCCATTTCACAACTTTCATTTCACTGACTGCACCGAAAACGGGTTTGGTTTTCCCTGAGCGTTCTAGCCCCTATGCCTATTTGCAGGCGGGTGATATAAATTTAACCCTGATAACAGATGTTCTTTTGTGCGTTCTGCGGTCGCATGTGGACTCTGACCTGAGTGACCGCAGTGCCTGGCTCCGCCTCTCACTCAGTGACTCCTGCCCGGCCCTCATGGCGTCCAGCGTGGCCTGCACCCCCTCGGGGCTCCGAATCGGGGGGCTGCTCATAAACTCCCTGAAGGCAGAATTCACAGCACAGACTGCTAAATAGGCAGCACATAGCCTGTGGCACTGTGTGATTCTGAGTAGTGCTGCCAGACATGATGTATATACAGAGTGGATAAACATGGATCTTTCACTGTGTGCTACACAGTCTGCATACACAACTAACATGTTTCGGAAGCTGAAAGCTGCCCAGTACATTCCACACAATGATATCAAATTTCTGCATGTTAAAAACAGAAAAGAACGCGAATATTTGGCAGTTGAAAGAACATGGTGCATCTCAACACGGTGCGCTTGAATGACTTACTACTACGATTACAACAAACTCCAAATAAGCTGGGGTATTTTAATAAGTGGAATTCATTTTCACGGTAGATTAAAGGATAATGATTTAATATTTAAAAGATCTCTTCCAGGTCTAGGGTTAATTCTCAAGGATCGTCTGTGCCTCCTGCAGAGAAGTCTGAGGAAAACCAACATGGCCGACATACTTGAACCGGTTGACCGATGCATGGACTCGGATGGCCTTCCAGTCCTGCAGCTTGTCCTCCCAGTGATGCCTGTGAGATAGCGCCCCCTGCAGGTCCTTCTCCATCAAGTTCAGGAAAAGTCTGGCCAAGGCACGGCGGTTGGCCAGCATTGCCTGGTTTATCATCTGAGGAGAAGAGAAAAACCACTGATCTCAGTTGATCACTACCAAACTTTGGCTATGTGAGTCCACATGCTACTAGATACCCATTCATTGTGTGTTTTTGATGTATCTCTTATCCTCATTGTTATCATTACATATAATGAAATAAAGTAATACCTGATAACACCCCAACCAAAAATGGTGAAAAGCCAAACAATAACTTGCTCCTCACTGGCCATGATGATGCTCATACACAGTATGGCTTACAGTGGCTACAGTTTCGCTAACCAGCCAAAGCATCTCTAACCACTCTAGCAGTGCAAATGATTTCCCCCCAGCAAAGGAGAGTCGTACCATGGCTTCACTGTGGATCAGCCTATGCACGTCTGCAATCGCGATGAAGGCAATTTTCTCCAGTGTTCCTGTGTATTTTTTCAGCATTGCTGCAATCTGCAACAACAAAGAAATATTTCACACATTCTTTCACACATGATTTCCCTTCATCAGCTGAACCCAGTAAACCTTCACGCTCTTGTTTCTGCATTGCTCCCCCACCCTGGCTGTCCTCTCGGCCTCGCGCTGGGCCAGCGTTTCGTCCAGCTCCCGGATCCACTTCCTCCTCTCCTCAGACTCCTGCTTCACTGATTCCCACAGCTCATGCAGACCCTGTGGAAGAGCGGGCCCTGCTTCATTCAGCACAGATACACTCATCTTCAGTTCATCTGGACAGCGCGTCGCATTCACTAAACCCGCTGCATCGCAGAGATCAGTGAACCTGCGCAGAAGCTGTGCAAAATCTGCGCAGAATCTGTGCGGCAACACGCCCTTCAACAAGATCAGTGAATGAAATATACGCCGTGTGTTACCATGGTAATGTTCAATGATGCTGATGCAGGTGATTACATCAGGTTTTTGGTGTATCTAGCAGACAGCCTCATCCAGGGTTAGCATGCACAGCTGATGAATAACATAGCACACATCTCTCACACAGGTCAGTATTTTCTGAAGCAATTCAATTTGAGTATCTTAAGTGCACATCCACATCACCCCACCCGTGACTAAAAACCTCACGCTTTTTGTTATGATGATGGTAATGCTCAGGCAGATATTTGGTGAATCCCAGCTGATGCAGGGTACAGGAGCACCCCTCACCTGAAGGGTGAACGTCTCCAGATCGGAGACATTGTCCAATCTCTGCAGTAGCCTCTCTGCGTTCTCATAGGATGTTGACAGTTTAGACAGGAAGTCTTCTCCCTTCTCTGTCAGGAATGACTCATACTCCTGCCAGAAAAAAAGGACATGAACTAAGAATATTCACCAGCTCAGAGAAGAATCACTTTAAATGTTTGCAACTTCCCTGTTGCTTGTACATACAGTGAAATACGTTTTGTACCATTTCCCTATATTTTATGCATACTAGGGATGAAACCAAATAATTGATTTGAATGTTCAACCATCAACCATTAATCATTGATAAATTGATTGGATCGGCATTCAGAAGTTTAATTTACAAAAATGCCAAAAAAAACCTGTCAATTTTCTCATCAATATTCATGAAGGAGACCGTAGAGACCCTACATTAAATAACAGATAATGCATAGACAGTCACCATTAATTTTCCAGAAAATGGATTCTAATCAGCTGCCAATGAATCCGTCTTTAAACTGGCATATTTTTGAGTTCAGCAACACAATCAAAAACAGGTTTGGGATGCCTGTCAATTAATGTTAGGTTGTCTCATCTACCTCTCCTGTCAGTAAACCACGAACCACCACTGTAGTGTGTGCGTGTCACTGCACCCCACCATGATGTGCATACCGCACTGAGCATGACAAGCTCCTGGTGCAGCTGTGCCACTGCCTCTGTGTGACTCCTCTCTTTCTTCTCCATCATGCGCTCAATGATGTCAGAGCCCAACTTCTCTGCCACTGTGGAGAAAGTTGAAAAACTTTCACTTTTAGCTAATTCTACTAATCTTTTTTTCATAAACCTATTAAACACTTACAACCCGTAGTCTTTGCAAAAGCAATCACTTTTTCATATGCAACAATGAACACGCAGAGTTTGGATTTTTTTTAGGGAATTCACGCACTGATGGTGTCTGGCAGTCCTCTGACCTCCTCCTCCACGCTCTGCTCCTCGCTCTCCTGAACGGGCCTCGCGCCGGAGGACAGCTGATCCCTGCGGTGACACACACACACACACACACACACACACACAGGCCCGCGCACATGAATGAAGCGCTGCGTCCCGGTTGCGTGACATTATTACAGCTGCAAAGGAAGAAGAATCCCAACACTGAACTGGGACAGATCGTGTGTGCCATCTGTACCTAACGGCCATGTCTGCCAAAGGGTGACTGGCCCCGGTCCTGTTCCCCAACGGGAGGACGGTGTCCGCGTCCCGGGTCGCCGGGGCGTCGCTGTGCAGGGACCCTTCATGCGCGACACGTCTCCTCCGACTGTCACGCAATGTTCTGGACAGCTGAACCTGGCAGAAATCATAGCAGCCATCATTTGGCAGTATAAGTCGTTCTGGATAAGAGTGTTTGAAAAAAATGTTATTATTGTTGTTGGCTTTTCTTATAGTTAATGGATACAAACACATACACACACGCTGCTAGTCATGGGTGATGTCATTTACAATTACCTAGGTAGCTAACAGATAGTAATATTAGAAAGTGTTTAAACTAATCAATTACTTTCAGAGCTGAGTGTTTATACATTGGTAGCTACACACCATACCTGGGCATCAAACATCTGTCTGTAAACTTTTCCGCTGGGAATGATTCGAGTTTCAGCCATCATTATCAGCGACGAACACACAGCTCGCTGGGGGAGGTGGCTTACTGAATCACTGGGGAAGCGAAGGTAGCTATCTTAGATACAGATAAAAGGTCAATATTATGTATTCTGTAAACTAACTCCTTTGTGATATTACGCCCAAAAGAAGTGCTGTTAGGCGTAAAAGTATGGCATTTAGCTAGGCAAGCTAGTTTGCCAACCGAAGTCGGATCTTTATGCGATAACTTTAGCTTGGTGCCTAACCTTCTAGCTAGCAGTAGCACTGTAGCAATATTTCCACATGCCAGATGCCTACCGATCTTAGCTAATACGTAAATTGCACGTGTCATTTGCAATGCAAGCACCAAAACATTCGCGGCTCAACAAAACAAACGATCATTTATGTTTTCTCTCTGTCCATTTACCTTCAAGTGTCCAAGGACAAGTTTTGTGGAAAAGCCCTTCCCAACTGCTATCACAGCGTCATGTTGCCATGACAACATGTAGTGATGCCAGAGGACAGACACATTTTATGTCAAGGGGAACCAAGACGCACCACATTTCTTCCTGGTCTAGCCAAAGAGTTCCGGTTACCGTTCACAGTAGCTGCATTAAACAGTTCCGGTAATGGACCATTTAGAACGCGACAGAGACATAAGTTTCATCAGTGACAGTACAGAACATTTAACGCAAAGTTAGTAACACAAAGTCTTCTAAACTGGTTTTATATACAGTATAACTGGTATCAATGTGTCTGGATTGTGTCGGAAACTTTCGACGTTTCTGGGTGTATTCAGGTTAAACCGTGGGGGCTAAACAAGGGATTTGGCAAGTTATAAAACAAAAGGGCGTGTTCCTCTCTCGGATTTACGCGCTGTGGCTGCAAGGATTGGTCCCGTAACTACTGCCCAACTTCCTATTGGTTGATCCCGCCAGTGGCGTCCGCGAACGGTTTTGCTTTATTGATGGCTTAGACAGCCAATGGGAAGCTAAAGTGTCAGCCCGGACGTTTTTTTGGGAGACAGGTTCGGCCAATAGGAAGTGTCCTTGGGCGTACAGTAAGAATCTATGGGAATCTGTTGAGTTGGTAAACAGCACTTTTCGCCTCATGGAACGAATCTCCCCTTCGCTCCGTGAAGGACGAGGGACTGTGCAGAGCTAGACGGTCGTTGGCAAGCCCTGGTGGTAAGTGTGTGTCTATAATTAATAAAAGTGCTTGCCATATAGCAGATTTCGTAACTACCTGGTGAGGCTTATGCCTACTTACCTAATGTTATCGCTCTCTACATGTTTGTTTTAAATGACATGCCACATGTGACGTTATCTGGCCAGCCTGCATACTTCTGATTGTCTTTGCCTGAGTGAACTAACGTGAAGCAGGCTAGCCAGTTAACTAAAACTGTCAGGGTAGAGAGATTATCGATTTCTGCATAAAAGCTTGTGTGAGAAGTTAAGTATGGCGATCAGGAAGCTAGTTTTCTAACCAGCAAGGTGAATGCATGCCAGTTATGAGAATGTTTTAGACGACTGGCGATTTGATTGTCTAGCAATATGGCTAGCTCGCTAGCTAGTGATTAAGCCCTGCTACTGTAACGATAGGTGTCCGCTGCGTCCATGCGAAACGTGACAGAAGGCATGGTTCATCTGGATTTGCCAGGATGAGTCAACCAATTGCCTAACTGAGGTCGCCAACTTGCTCGCTGGCGCACAGCACGTCGCAGTCCACATCGCTAGGCGATAGGTATGCGCCGAGCCCAGCTTGCTAACGAGCTAGCCCTAACTGTACACAGCAAGCTAGCCGTTAGCCGCGCAGCGAGTTAGCTTCCTGCAATTACGCTGCCTAATATGTTATACCAGAGATGAGATCCACGTGAATAGACGTGAGCGTGTAAAATTAAATTTGATCTCTGACTGTACCGTAACTACCGTAGCACCCCCCTTTTAGCACGTGAATAGAAAGTTAGTCATAAAGCCATCTAGCTGGCTAATACTGTAAATGTGATCGTCAAGATATTTTCATTCACATTACTATCAGATTCGGGACAGTGTGTCCTTGTTGCAGGGGAAGTTTTTTCTGCCTTCGCCAGGGGGATGACGTGGTACATGTAAACTTAATTTAGATTTTTTTTTTGGTCAGTGAAGCTGGCCGCTCTTTCAATGGAGTGTGTACGTGCTGTTCACCGCTTTTCAAAAAGCAAAGCCTAGGACCTGCGGCGTTGCCAGCATGATCCCCTTGTCGCGGTCACGTTCTTTATTGTTCTGTCTGTACTTTATTGGGACAGAAAATAGTGACAATATACAAAGACTGACAATAACCCCACACGTAGTGCATTGACCTGCTGGTGTCAGTTGTTCAGGACAGGGAAAACCGACAGTGGTGACACTAGTTGGTAGATGTCCCAACGTCTGGGCACATCACTAAAGTGCTCCCCCCACCCCAGTTGGTTACTTTTTTTAAGAATAACCTTGAGTCATGAACTTATGTGATCACTGTGCTGAATTCATTCACAAATGCACTGCACCTTTTGGTTGACTCAGGTCCCTCATTAAGTGTAAATGAAGAAGGTTTTCGTCATATCCCAGTGAGTCATGACCCGGTGCAACGGCAGGAACGTGGCGAATTGTTCCTGGCATATGGTGGTGACTACTCTCCATATATGTCAAGGTGGCTCACCTTTCAGCCCAATGAAGGGGCTGCCCACCACAAAACAAATATCTGAAATCATTCACGCTGCCTGGCCTTCCTGTAGCCTGGCAGGGACGAGTTGAAATAGAGGTGAATGATTGGCATAAGGTTTATAACCCTAACTAATGATGCAGAGTAAAAAGAGCAAGGCTACAGTAGTTACTTCCCAGTCTCTCTGTGACTTTGATTGCTCCATAATAGCCACTGCACTCTAGTTCTATTGTCCTCTTCGTAAACTATTAGATAGCAAAGAGGCCGATCCATTCTAAGATTAGCGTGGTGAAAACAAGGAGAGTCAGAGGGGAGAGTTGTTCGAGTTCAACTCTGCGCTGCTCTTCATGTCTGCTGTCTAAATGCAAACTGCGGTTTGATTGGATTTCCTTGCTTATGCTGCTGCTTAGGTATCATATGTACTCATGCAGGGCGCCTTACTGACTGCAAAACATTACATCTAGCAGCCTTCATTGGCAGCCTACAGCTGTTTATTTACCAATTTATTGTTACTTGCAGATTTTTTACAAGAAAAACTCTTCCTCTCACTCTCACATATCCTCTCTCACATTCTGTCTCTCACACACACTCTCTCTCTCTCTTTTACTCACTCACTCATTTACAAACTCCCCCACACACTGACAGATCCTCACCTCGGTGTCCCTGATTCCTCTGTGGCTTTATTGCATTCCTAATAATTATTGATTTGCAGTGGATTAAAAATGCACCCAAAGCATTTTTTGGGGGGGGTGTCTTGTTACTGGGGAGATGGATTCAGATGACTGTAAGGAAGACATTAAATGTTTGTTGTAGTTGAGACATGTGCCATTATGCTTATGCATTATACTAGTATTTCAATAACTGTTTCATAATGCCGGAGTTATGTAATTGTGGTACCTTGGTGCAACAAAGTACCAAGATGTCAAGCACTACTTTACACTGAATGGTCTGTTCTTATCACTGAACTGTCCATCGCCAGAACTCCAGTCTAGCGCCAAGTAAACACTTTAATTTAAGGTAGTGTTGCTTTTCTACTTAATTGTTGGTTCCTGTGTTTTATTTTTATATATATTTATGTATGTTTTCAGCTTAATGGCTATTTATAGTACTGTCATTCAGGCTGTTCCGTACCTATTCATGTTGCTCGTGTGACCTGTACTGTACATGTAATCCTATGCTATGTAAGCCTCGTCTGAATAAGAACATCAGCCTATTCTTCTTTTTCTTATTATTATTATTATTATTTCCAAATGTTAATAATAATCACCATCATGATCATAATAAATGGAGTTTTTCTGTTTTCAGCATGCTTAAATTTGGGGAAAGTAAAAATATAATTTCACAGTTTAATCGGTCTTTACAGAGTAACCAATCTGGTAGCACTCACGGCCTCACATACAGAACGTACATGCAGAAGCGTTGTAGTGGTTCTAAGCTTTAGGCTGTGTGCTCAGAATTCCGAACTATGACATAGTAAGGGAAGCCCGCTGTTTATGTGTGAGCTTGTGTAAGGCAGAGGTGTTGGATTTCACCCTCAGTTATGCAAAGGATATCAAGAAAAGATTACTCTGCAACGCTGGCCCACAGTGTTTTGTTTATATGGGAAGGTGGCTTGGCTCAAGGACAGTTTACTAGCTAAAGGGCGGTGTGGACCTGGGCAACACTTACACTCACACACACACAAGGGAGTATAAAGAAAGCCAGTGTAGTTCAGCACCATCACCTTGAATAATGTTACTGCCAGTGTATGGTAGTGATGGAAAATTTAAGCTTTGTGGTCACAAACTGGCCAAAGCTACCATGGCATTTGTGTGAACCAATGAAAAGGCATTCCTCACCAAAGCAAAGCACTATAATTGGATCCAATCAGTTAGTGATTGATATCTCAAGATTTTGCCACCCATTTTTGGTTTTATGAAGTGTCATTCTCCCACCAGTTTTATATGGTACCATTTGGACTGTTGCTGTATGGATCTCATAATTGTACCAGTATGTATAAACTAATACAATCCAACCAAGTTTTAAGTCTGACACCTTGATTCATTGTTCCCGTAGTTATTGCAGATGGAAGCTTTGGTTTATTTATAGGCCTAACATTTGCCTGCTGAAGCTACTCTGTAACATTGTAAAAATGATTCACTGAACAGTGAATTCATTACAGCTAATGCAGTACAGTTACCCTAATAGGATGCTTTCTCCCTGCTGTAATGGAAGGAATATGCAGCAACAACAGATTGTAAAGTAAGGATCTGATGTTATCAGTGACCTCATTCGCAGGGCTGTTTAAAATAATCACCTCGATAAGATTGTTACAAAGGCCAGTGGAAGGACAAGTGTGGCTTGTTGTTTTCGGGACATTTAAAGGTGAGTGGATGCAGGGGGAAGTCCACTGGAAAAGATCCCACCTGTGTTGTGACCCGTGTGAATAAATCTATTGTCACGGTATTTCTCTGGGCTTCCCGACGCATGCATGATTGGGTTTGTACAGCTCTGTATAGGGTAAAAAACACTACAGTAATTATGAGTAAGAATTATGAGTATAATGAGTTTGATTCATATTCAGTGTGAGTGTTAGTGTGTTGGTCCTTTCGGGGAATGTTAGACTCTGAGTGTGCCCTTATTCTATGCACCAGTCATAAGGTAGCAGTTTCCACTGCTCTTCCCATGATGCTCTCTGTTTTCCTGGAGCTGGAGGAGCCTATAGGGGCCTCACCTTTGATCTTTCATCATCAGTACCAGACACGCACTCAAAGCTGGAGCATCTTGTAGGGCTGTGACGTTTTGTATGCTGAAGCCCACAGAAAAACAGAAGTGATTCCTTAAAAGAGCTCTTAAGGGGCACAATTCAGAACAAACAAAAACCATATTCTCAAACTCAGCCCTGGGTACCCTGGGTAATGTAGGAATTAGGAATGAGAGAGAAACTATTTCAGAGAGACTGTACAAGGACACAGTTTTCTCCTCCTGTCAGTGATTAAATAAGCTAATAATGAATGAAGATTTTGCTCATTCTGACTTTTTTATTATTTTGAATAAAACATTCTGTATTTTGTTAACGATTACAAAAGTGTTCAGAACAAATGTCACAGTAATTAATAAGTTGTTGAGGACATGGACTACTACATAATGACAACAGCAGCCACAGTGAAGCTTGGCTGGGAAGTGACAACGTTACCAACAATAATAATTAAAAATAATGAATAAAAACAATACTGAAGGCTCTATAATTAGCCTGGCCTGGGCGCAGGAACAGGTGTGCCCTTTGCATGTGTCTTGGCCGGTATGTGGCTCGGTGGCAGCTGTTCCTCTCTCCGCTGGGCCGTTGCTGTTGTTTATCGGTGGTGGTGAGTAGGGCACTGGCAGAGAGCCCGACCTCGGGCTGGTCTCCCTCCACTCTTATCTTCTCTTTGCGCTTATCTGTGTATTTTGCAGTGAGAGAAGCGTGTAATGGCCAGCATTACATTACATTGTTGTCATCTAGCAGACGCTCTTATTTGGAGCAATTTACACAGGTTACATATTTACACATTGTCCATTTATAAAGCTGGATATTTACTGAGGCAATTCTGGATTAAGGACCTTGCCCAAGGGTACAGCAGCAGTGCCTCAGTGGGGAATTGAACCTACAACCTTTCAGATACAACCCCTGCTCCTTATCACTACACGACTGTCACATGTTGCTCACATTATATATCATATATAAGTCCTATTGTTAACACTAACAGTGATATTATTCCAGGTAAGCTGATTGCATTTTTTTAATCAGATCACCTGTGCTGCTGGCCGGTATCTCATCTTCTTTTAGGCTGTGTATTGAAAAGGTGAAAAGGAAAGATTGCCGTTGTGGTTATGAATGTTGATTCAATGCTAAGCACTCTGAAGCAGTGATTACTATGGCCTACTTTCAGTTCTAGAGAATCTGAACTTGTCGTCAGCTCTGATTTGATGGAGCCCTGCTTTCTTTATAGTGTACGTGGCAGTCACATGTAACGGAGATGTAACTGTAACAGATGTAACGGAGTACCACTGTTACCACTGTGTCCTCGTTCACGGCTCGGCCCAGCACCGCTAGCCGAACGCGGCCTGGCCCGTGTGTGACAGCAGGGGACTGACACTCTCCTCCTCTGCACGCAGGGGGTGACGGAGAGCCATCATGGCGGGGGACATGGTGTTGCTGATGAGGGGGCTGACCCGGCTGGGTTGGGCGGTCATGGAGACGCAGGCGAACGCCCTGCTCGGGGGCGGAGCCCAGGGAACGGCCCAGAGCGTGCGGACGGGCCTATCGGAGGGACTGGGCGTGGCCGTGCAAAGGATGCAGGTGTGTACCGGCTCTGTGGCGTCATCACCATCTTCATTATTGTTATTATTAATGATATATCACTACAGTTATCATCAGTTACTGTCATTTTCAGCATACATTGAGTAGTTGGTTGATTGGTTAATTGGTAGATCTGTTTGGTCTGACTGGCCAAAGCCAGGATCCAGGGAGACTTTCCCACCTGGCATTTTTATATTTCCATTTGTAAGGAAAGATATTTATATAGATATCTATTGAAGCCGTTTAGGGTAAGTGCTATGCTGAAGTCTGGCAGTGAAACCTGCAGGCCTGTAACCGCAGCCCCTCACGGCTGCAGAGAGGGTTGGTCATGCCGCCCAGTCCTATCCCGCCCCCCAGCCCTGTCCTGCCCCCGGCCCTCTCACCTGCTACCTCCTGCCACTTTAGCACTGCCTCTGTTTCAGGGCTTTGGGGGCCAGCAGCAGGGATCGTCAGATTTCGGGACGGACTTGGACTCCCAGTTCGATCTCTCCAGCGCCGAGGGGATCATGGCCGGCTCCGGAGGGGGCGATTTCGAGGCCCGAGGTGACGAGGTGACGAGGGGGGGTGCCCCCGCGTGGGACCGGGCAGACAGGGGGACACCCCGAACCTTCGGCCGCGTCCAGTGGAGAGCGCCCAGCAGCAGGCTCCTTGGGGGCCTCGTGGATCAGAGCAGGCAGTTCTCTAGACAGACCCGCAGATTCCACCGGGACCACTCGTCGGTTAGCGGTCTCACGGCGGAGGACCTGAACAAAGCCAGGGAGACCAAGAAGGGCGACTCCAAACCCCACAAGCAAATGGTACATCTCCCCTACCTACTGGGGTATTCACCTTTAACGTGGGCACTGGAAACCTTTTTTTTTATGTTTTACTTTTGAAAGACGCTCAGTAGAGTTTAGACATACTGTATGATACTGAATATAAGATATTCTAAAAGGTTTTTTTTTTTGATACCCCGCTAATATCCTTTTGTGGGCCATGATTCGGACATGTTTGGCGGGTTGTAGGTCATGGAAGTAATCCTACAAACAGGATCATGTATTTTTTCCTGGCAGATCATAAGGTATTTTATCTAAAGAATTCAGCAGGTCCTTCCGGTAGGCCAGCTGTTTCAGCCAACCTCAGTTCAGCTGTGAAGCCACTCCCATAAAGTGTCCTAAGACACAGGGAAAAATGTTCCTTGTTTTCTAACACTATTATGTACATTAAGTGTCAGTAGGGTCTTGCAGGGGTTTTACAAGTACCTTGGAACAAGTGTAACAATCAAACCTACAGCACCAAGTGTATGCCAAGCAATTATCCTTTACAAGGGTACCTGTAACATCCAACCAAGAACTTTCTGTGAATATAATTTCTTAGAGACTGGAACCCCAGGGGCCCCTGAGTCTGAGCTTGCCTCTTATGTGGTTGTCGCTGCTTTGATTAAAACGTAGTTTGAAATATCGAATGTTAAGGAGGAAGGCTGTATTTGGAAAGAGCTCTGCAGGCTGTTAGCTGTTCCTGCCTGCCCCCTCTCTGTGCCAGGTGTCTTAACCTGTGGTGCAACGCCCCACCTTAGCTCAATGTGGGAGCAGTGTCGTTTCAGTCACTCTGACAAGAAGCATAGATATTGGTACAGTAACTTGTGATCAGAATGTGAGGCTTCACCCTCCAAGTAGACAGGATCAGGTAGATTTTTAGATTCAGACTGCAGCCAGTCAGAGCCTTATTCAGCCTCTATCACTCTGTCCGCCATGTTTACCCTCCTCTTTCCTTTCAGCTCAGCGAGAGAGCGAGGGAGCGCAAAGTCCCCGTCACGAGGATAGGGAGACTCGCGAACTTCGGAGGTAACGCTCACAAACCCACAGGCTTCTGTGCTGCATGTGCGGCCTGCCCACAGTGTCCCGGGTGGAGCCGCCGCTATTGTGAAACATGCACCCTTTGTAATTTCTGTGTGGTTGTCATAGCCTGACCTGCCACATTATTATAAATGGGGATTTGTAAGTGCACACGATCACTTTGTTAAACCTCTCATGGGTGAAGATTCTTGTTGCTTCTTGTCAGTTTACTCTGTGCTGAAATGCTGCGTGGGCGTGTCGTTTAGCAAGAAATTAGTTGAAATTCAACTCATTTTATAAAGCTGAAATCATTCATAAGCCTCTGAAATGCTATTATACATAAAAGGTCAGCACCATCTTTTGTCATATGTGGCGCCACCCCGGGGCTGCTGGGAAATGCTGGAGGGATGGCAGATTAAAGGGTGAATTAAGAAGCAGCTACAAAAGGCATGTTCACTCCCTAGTCCTACAGCTTTGGGTGATGGCTCTGTTAGTCAGCCGATAGTAAAGCTAATGGACTCTGTTGTTCTTACATAAAATAAAGGGGGAGTCCCTGGGGGCAGGGGAGCTAACAGAGAGAGATAGAAGAACAAAATGTTCTACAGCAAAACCAATATGATTAGTGGACACTCATTTAAGCCTAAAGAAAAAAAATGATGCTTTTAGTGTGAGAGAGAAGCTGCCCCTCTTGAATGGATAAGTGGTTAAAACCTGTTGTAAAATGTTGAGTTTGATAATGCTGTTCTTGAGAAAACTTTCATGTTAGAAAAAAAGTTGAAAACCTGAAAGCACTGCTCAGTTAGAGAGCTGAACGTCAGTGAGGACCTAGAGGAAGCGTTTTACTTGGCGCATGGTGAGGTGGGGGGAGGTTAACTCTGAAAGTCATGCTGCGTTCTCCTGCAGGCCTGGCTGTGGGCCTTGGGTTCGGGGCGCTGGCAGAGGTGGCCAAAAAGACCCTGCGGCTGGAGGAGAAGAACGGTGAGTCAGCGGTAACCGTGATGGCGAGGATGATGGTGATGATGATGATGAAGATAATGAAGATAAAACAGTCTTGTCCTCAACTTGAAAAATGTTAACATGACTCCTACATTTAGGGTGATAGTGTATAGTTTAATTATTTGCATTAGTGTTTTTTGCCTGCTTTGTTCACGGGTTGCCAGGTATACCCAGTTTACAGAGTTTTTAAAGATAAACCTGGTGTGTAGTAATACTTGGAAAAAAATGGGTGTCTGTACCGCTAGGAGTAAGTGCACTATACTATAAAAAGAACAATTATAACTTGTTCCATGACTGAGGAACTGCTGACACAGTTCTGTAGTAGTCTGTATGACCAGATGATGTGAGTCAATTCACCTGGAGGGACCTGTTTTTGGCACAGTTTGTGTGCCATTCAAAGTGCCTCCATTCCCCGATATGTGGAAAGCACCTTGATATAGAACAGCATCCTAGTGGCATCCTTTTTAGCACGATCCACGGCTTCTGTGTTAGACAGTTCCACGCATGTTTGTCCTTTTACATTACTTAAACGTAATGGGGGATCCCTATGTTCTTACTGAATTTGGGGAATTGTCTTATAACAAGCCAATTTACCCAGTAGTCATGTCCCATGGAGTGGTGCTCACTTCGAACCATTAGCAGCTAGGAACAGGAAGCGTTTGCTTTAGTGGGTTTGGTAAAGGTCAGTATATGCTTCCCATGCACTCACTGTCTCAGAGCCTTAGCGACCGAATGGGGGGGGCTGTGAGTTTGTCCCGGCCCACAGCTTCATAAACACCCCTCAAAATAGACTGTAAACACAGCGCTGACCAATCCCAGCCTCCCGCTGGAACCGCACGGCGATAAACACACATTCATCTGCCTTCACACCCTGAGTCTCCCTCACAGTTCAACACAGGCAGTGGCCAACAGCGCGCGTGTGATCGGACAGGCTGACTGGAATGAAGCGGTCAGTAAATTTCTGTAGACCCCCCCCCCTATAAAAGGTACTGTTATTTCATAAGGCAGGAAACATCTGTGCCTTTAAAAGCAGGTTTGTTTGCATGGACTGTATTAGTTCTGTTATTCCTCCGGGTTTGATTGAATCTGATTAGAGCAGTGTTTCTCAACCCTACTCCTGGAGGCCCACTGTCCTGCATACCTTCTGTCTATCCTTGCTCATAACACACCTGATTAGTGTGATTAACATGCTCTTGATTAAGTCAGGTGTGCTCAGCAGATCAAAAGTGCCGCTGATGAGGTCAGTCAGGTAGGTAGAGCAGGGAGAGATGGAGAACTTGCGGAGCAGGGGGCCCCCAGGAGTAGGATTGAGAGTCAGTGGATTATAGGACATATTGTGGGTTGTTCTGTGGCAATGTGAAACTCAGGGAAATGACTGTGTATGAATTACATTTTCACCTTGAGAGCACCAACGGCATGGTGTCTGCTGGGTACATCCAACTGTGCTTTCCCAGGTGTACAGTTTGAAAAAGTCGGCTACTAAAATTCTTGATAACTACAGCTGCGGTTGGCTGATCATGGTATTTGATATTTGTAAGGGTAATTCCTGTGATTCATTTATCACTGGAGGAAGCAGCCCAAGAAGGAAGTGTCCCTCCCTCACTTCCTGATTCACTCACTGACTCACTCACTGAAACACTGACTCACTGAATCACTGCCTGAGCGACTCCCACAGCAGCAGCTCCTGCTGAAAGGGGAAGGGACCCCCCAGCTACTGCACTGTGCTGTGCTTCCTCCTTGTTTTTTGGAGAGGGTCCTTCACCGCCCCTCGCAGCTTTCCTCCAGCGTCAGAGGAGCCTGACACCACACATCTTCTCTCCTCTCAGGGGAGAAGAAGGCCATCCTGGACTCCAGCCCCTTCCTCTCGGAGGCCAACGCGGAGAGGATTGTCAGGACTCTGTGCAAGGTGCGCGGAGCCGCCCTCAAGCTGGGACAGATGCTCAGTATCCAAGGTGAGAGGCACCCTCCCCCCCACACACACACACACACACCTGCAGCGCTCACTGCGTCCTGGTTCTGTCTGACCCAGGTGTATTCCTCCTGGTCCTCAAAAGCCAGGGAAATTCCTCTCACTGTGTTCCGTAGGCCCTCTATAATAAAGCATGCGTACCATTTCAGGTCTGTGCATTTATCTGGATTAGAAAACTGGTAGAGCACATGTACATACACAACTGCAAGAACAACACTTAATCAATAAGGGACTGAGAAGTATTTAGAATGTAGTTAAAGGATAACTCAACATTATAATAATAGAAAAAATGGTTGTTCAACATTATATACATTACTTTTTAAATGTATGTGTTTTTCCCTGCCTTTACTAACAACACGAAGATATTACTAGGTTTACAAAGCAATCAACAGGCTAATTTGAAACTCCACAAACAGCTCCACAGCAAGGTTTCTTACAAATCGCAGAATGCAATTCATCTTCTGTCTGTATCACTTCATCACAACCTAGCTGTGCACGCAGGAAGCTGGTGGCAGCCGGGAGCAGCATTAAAGATCACGGCAGTTAATGTAAGGCAGCCGTCAACAGCTGCCCTGTTGCTAAATAAAATACAGGGTCACCAAAAATAATGGGAGAGGGTGTCGCAATGCAGGAGGTCTGGAGAGGCCTTACAGCGCCTATTATTTACACCTGATAAGGTGGCAGATTAGGTTTCAAACCTTGTTATCGGATTACATACACAAGCTCTACCAGATTGCTGAAACTTCCTGCTCTGCAAAGAAAACCTTCATTTTTTTTCCCCCATTGGCTGCTGAATTTATATCGTTTTGGCTTCACAGTGTGATCCTCTTTTAAAAGGGGCAGGGGTAGCTGTATTGGAAGCAGTGTGTCATAATGGTGAGGAGCAGGGCTCATAACCAAGGGGTTGCTGGCTCGATTCCCTGCTGGGGCACTGCTGCTGTACCCTTGTGCAAGGTGCTTAACCCACAATTTCCTCAGTAAATATCCAGCTGTATAAATGGATTAAACTGTAACCTCTGTAAGTCATCTGGATAAGAGGGTCTGCTAAATGACAGTAATGTAATGTAGTGTAATGTCATGTAATGTAATGTAATGTCATGTAATGTAATGTGAGCAGCACAGTGTTCCTGCAGAGTCCAGGTGTCCGGCTCTTGTCCCTGCTTTTTACACCCCATACAGAGTTGCCCAGACGCCTTTTGTCATGTATTTTCTGTCCCAGCCAAGTGCCATTTCTGTGCGTCTGTGTCATCAGCGTGGTCCATACCCCAAATACTGCCGGCGAATGGCGTTTTTATAGCTCCCCGCCCCCTTCCCCGGGCCTTACCGGCTGACCTTGACTGCAGTCGTTTGCGGTAGCGGTCTCTCTCCCTCTCGGTTATTCCTGTTTGGAATGTGACAGCACATTAAAAGCAGAGGGCTAGTTATACTGCTGTGTCATTCTGCTACCCCCCCCCCCCCCCAACACATGCACTCACACACACACGCATGCATGCGTGTACCCACACCTGCTCACACACACAGACACACATTGTTACGCATTCATACACACATACACAGATACATGTACTCACAGAAACACACACGCATGCACACCCACACACACACACACACACACATGCATGCGCACACACACATACACAGACATAAACTCACAGAAACACACGCATGCATGCACAGACACACACACACGCATGCGCATGCACGCGTGCACCGCCTCCTACCTTTCTCCAGTGAAACAGCCCAACATCCCATCCCCTGTCAGGGGACCAGCAACAACCTGCTTATTTAAAAGAGACTGTTGTCCAAGGAGCTGTTCCAATCATGAATTCCCGCTGGTCACCATGGAGATAGAGCGTTTGGAGTACCCTCACCAGAGGGAGAAAACGTCACATAATTAAGAGTCACCTTGTTTTGCTGCGCTGTCTCCGTTTGAGTCACATTTGGCTGGGAAACAACGGGACGAAAATGGCTCTGTCATTGTCATTTAAATTGTGACAGGCAGCAGCCGTTCCCTGAAGACCAGCAACAGCTAAGGAAATGTCAGGACCCAAAATAATCTCCCGGCCCCCGAGCGCCAGAAGCTTTGAAGTGGGAAAACAACTGTCAGGACGCCACACTGCCGGATTTTATATCGACAGCAGGTCTTAAGTTTGCTTATGTAAACGATCACTGCTGCTGAGAGCACCGTATCTCTCCTCTGTTCTCAAAGCAGAGTTAAGCTTTTTACCTGTCCTGTGTGCTTAACTTTAGAGTGTCCTGGTGACCTTTGTTCAACGGCCCATATCGCTGGAGCTTGTGGAAGGTTTAAATTCAGGGAAAGTGCGTGGTTGGACAAGCTGGGACTGTAACGGTTAGCTATCTGGGAGCTATTTGCTATCCAATGCAATCCTCACATGCTGCAGTCAGGTTCAATACACACTGTGCATGATCCTAAAAGTACCGTAGGTTTTTGATTATTACTTGCTTAGGCAGCATGGCAGTGCTTCTAAAACACAGCTCTTCACCCTCTTCTCTCCCGCTTGTCTTTCAGACGACGCCTTCATAAACCCCCAGCTGGCCAAGATCTTCGACCGGGTTCGACAGAGTGCTGACTTCATGCCCACCAAGCAGATGCTGGTAAAGTCACTATACCCCCTGAAGCAGCAACCCAAACACAAAATTGCACATCACTGTCAAAGCCTGACCAGGAAGCTGTGCGTTGGTACTCTAACCCTAACCCTAATACTATACACCCTGAAGCAGCAAGCCAGTCACACATAAAACAGCACATCACCATCAATAATACATCATCAAAGCCTGACCAATGAGCTCGTGTCTTAATGTAACCTGTATGATGGTACCCTCCCTTTGCGATCTGAAGCTGTCTAAATGAGTAACAAGTGAAAACTGTAACCTGTGTAAATCACTCTGGATAAGAGCATCTGCTAAAATGACAGTGTAACGGTCTGAGATCTGTTATTTGAAACACGTCAGGAGACACCTCGGTGGTGTCAGAGTGAATCTGAAAAGCGAGTCCCTCAAAAAAAACAGTGAAGAGAGAAACTGAGATGCCTTTGAGAGCAGGGGACGGAGTGCGGGACGAGGTTTTGGGACGCAGTGTGACGTGCTGGTGTGTGTCCCGTCCGTCCGTCCACCCCCCCCCCCCAACAGAAAGCCATCAGCAGCGATCTGGGCCCCAACTGGAGGGACAAGCTGGAGTTTTTCGAGGAGAGGCCATTCGCCGCCGCCTCCATCGGCCAGGTGCACCTGGCCCGCATGAAGGATGGCAGGGAAGTGGCCATGAAGATCCAGGTGAGTGAGATGCGTCGAGGCAAACTGGTCTGGGATCAGTTTGATTGCTGCTCTCATAAAGGCTAAGGCAGGGATCAGGGGTTGGTAAGATGATCTAGGGCCAGTGTTTACAGTTTGTTTATCTTGGCTGTTGGGAAGTCCTGTGCATGTATTGCAAGCCAGTGTTTACGCAGAGATAAAAACCTGAGCACCAGCATCAGAGTGCTGAAACTCTGAACAGAGTGTTTGCTTTGGATTGTCAAACTGCACAGGGCGTCTTTCAGAGCCAGAGAGGTATACCGACTTCGCAAAATATTACTGATGTTTGTTATTAGACTGATGATAGATTCTCTCAATATAAGTTTTATGTTACTCATGTTGCTCATTTCTTTAAGGAATCAAAGTCAGTGGCTTACAGGGTATTTATGTATTATCAATTTGTGCCGCTGGATATTTTTTTTAATCGATTCAAGATAGGCACCTTGTTGAAGGGTGCAGCTGCTATGCCACACCCTTGATTCAAACCCACAGCCCCCTGGTTAAAGGCCCAATGCTTTAATCACTTCTCTGTCCTACTGGCCAGGAGAAGAAAGAGCTGTTGCCTTTAGAATTGTTGCATCGCTGTGTTTTGAAATACCTTTCTGTTAGAAATCTGGCCCCCATTATAAACATTGCAGACCGTCATTCCAGCGATCCATCAGCCGAGGGGAAAAAAGGCCAGCAGATTTTTCCAAGTATGGTATCTCTGTAGAGGTGGAGGGTTCATTTTCATCTCCAGAAAAGAGCAAGAAAAACCCCAGCATTGTTTGGTCTATTTAATAGACCTATTTTGGCAGAAAGCAGGCGTCTTTTAACTTTGCTGCAAACAAAGGCTACTCAACCCCCAGTTCTCAAAGCACAGAGCGTTTTTGGGCCTTTGCTCCAGCTAAACGCCTAACCCTCCCGTGTCTGCGGATCGCTGTCTGGACTGAACCGGTCCAGCTTCTCTGCCAGGTTCTGAGACCATCAGTGGTTTAAACGGAGCTAGAAGTGGCGCTGGGGGGCTCAGTGAGGTCCAGGATGGGGGGGTTGAGGTTGCGGTAAACCGTTAGCAGAGGGATGAGGACAGTTCGGGTGTGTGGAGAGTTGACACTCTTGTCCTGTCTCTGTGCCCTCGGTGTGTCACCCAGTACCCCGGCGTGGCCCAGAGCATCAACAGCGACGTGAATAACCTGATGACCGTCCTGAGCATGAGCAACGCGCTGCCCGAAGGTAGGCCCCACGCCCCCCCCCATCGCCCCCCCCCCCCCCCAAGCCCCTCCCTTGCCCGCCTGCCCGCCGCCCGGCCAATCGGCACGGGCCGCTGCCAGAATGCTGGAGCATCTGTCGCTGACTGTACAGCATGCAGTAAGACACACTCACCCGGCGTGGCTCGCATTGCCGGCATTTCACACATTATCCAGCAGGGCGCTCCACTGAAGCAAGGCCGTGCAAGGGCCCTGCTCAGGAATGAAACCCACCGCCCTCTGGGCCCGAGGACACACCACGCGTATGCGTGCACCTCTTCATTCCAGCTCTCAGTGAATTCAGTTTTATTTGAACTAGGCTGTTCAATAATTCAGTAACCCATATTTACATATTTTCATTTAATCTCTGTGCAAATAAATGTGCTGTCGAGGTTGTGTCAAAATAAATATGTATTATTATTATTACATCACACTTGTTAGTAGTACTAGTGTTTTCCCTTGTTAACAACTTCAGTGTGATTATCTCAATCAAGCTTAGTGTTTCTTCAGTGATTTTTTTCTAGGCCCAACTGAATGAGTAATTACTCCATTTAATTAATCTTGTATACCTGGCTGGGTCTCGGATTTCTGCCAGGGGCTCAGATGAGGAGAAATAGCTTAGAAACAAACTTTTGTATCATCCTGATAACACATTGCCCTGCGGGAACAAACAGGTTTCCAGCAATCTGCCTCAGAGCGATAGCAACAGATGCTGGTGAGGTGCTGGCAAAGCCGGATCAGTATGAAATGAGCGGCTCAATCAAAGCTAATTAAACAAGAGCTTAGCTGGAAGGAGGGCCAGCATGCGGTGTGCCTCCAGGGCCAGGCCTCCAGGGTGAGGCTTCCAGGGCTGGGTCACCAGGGCCAGGCCTCCAGGGTGAGGCTTCCAGGGCTGGGTCACCAGGGCCAGGCCTCCAGGGTGAGGCTTCCAGGGCTGGGTCACCAGGGCCAGGCCTCCAGGGTGAGGCTTCCAGGGTGAGGCTTCCAGGGTGAGGCCTCCAGGGCTGGGTCACCCGGGCCAGGCCTCCAGGGTGAGGCTTCCAGGGCTGGGTCACCAGGGCCAGGCCTCCAGGGTGAGGCCTCCAGGGCTGGGCCTCCAGGGTGAGGCCTCCAGGGTGAGGCCTCCAGGGCTGGGTCACCAGGGCCAGGCCTCCAGGGTGAGGCTTCCAGGGCTGGGTCACCAGGGCCAGGCCTCCAGGGTGAGGCCTCCAGGGCTGGGTCACCCGGGCCAGGCCTCCAGGGCCAGGCCTCCAGGGTGAGGCCTCCAGGGCTGGGTCACCAGGGCCAGGCCTCCAGGGCCAGGCCTCCAGGGTGAGGCCTCCAGGGCTGGGTCACCAGGGCCAGGCCTCCAGGGTGAGGCCTCCAGGGCCAGGCCTCCAGGGTGAGGCCTCCAGGGCTGGGTCACCAGGGCCAGGCCTCCAGGGCTGGGTCACCAGGGCCAGGCCTCCAGGGTGAGGCCTCCAGGGCCAGGCCTCCAGGGTGAGGCCTCCAGGGCTGGGTCACCAGGGCCAGGCCTCCAGGGTGAGGCCTCCAGGGCTGGGTCACCCGGGCCAGGCCTCCAGGGTGAGGCCTCCAGGGCTGGGTCACCAGGGCCAGGCCTCCAGGGTGAGGCCTCCAGGGCTGGGTCACCCGGGCCAGGCCTCCAGGGTGAGGCCTCCAGGGTGAGGCTTCCAGGGCTGGGTCACCAGGGCCAGGCCTCCAGGGTGAGGCTTCCAGGGCTGGGTCACCAGGGCCAGGCCTCCAGGGTGAGGCCTCCAGGGCTGGGTCACCCGGGCCAGGCCTCCAGGGTGAGGCCTCCAGGGCTGGGTCACCAGGGCCAGGCCTCCAGGGTGAGGCCTCCAGGGCTGGGTCACCCGGGCCAGGCCTCCAGGGTGAGGCCTCCAGGGCTGGGTCACCAGGGCCAGGCCTCCAGGGTGAGGCCTCCAGGGCTGGGTCACCCGGGCCAGGCCTCCAGGTTGAGGCCTCCAGGGTGAGGCTTCCAGGGCTGGGTCACCAGGGCCAGGCCTCCAGGGTGAGGCTTCCAGGGCTGGGTCACCAGGGCCAGGCCTCCAGGGTGAGGCTTCCAGGGCTGGGTCACCAGGGCCAGGCCTCCAGGGTGAGGCCTCCAGGGCTGGGTCACCAGGGCCAGGCCTCCAGGGTGAGGCTTCCAGGGCTGGGTCACCAGGGCCAGGCCTCCAGGGTGAGGCTTCCAGGGCTGGGTCACCAGGGCCAGGCCTCCAGGGTGAGGCTTCCAGGGCTGGGTCACCAGGGCCAGGCCTCCAGGGTGAGGCTTCCAGGGCTGGGTCACCAGGGCCAGGCCTCCAGGGTGAGGCTTCCAGGGCTGGGTCACCAGGGCCAGGCCTCCAGGGTGAGGCTTCCAGGGCTGGGTCACCAGGGCCAGGCCTCCAGGGTGAGGCCTCCAGGGCTGGGTCACCAGGGCCAGGCCTCCAGGGTGAGGCTTCCAGGGTGAGGCTTCCAGGGCTGGGTCACCCGGGCCAGGCCTCCAGGGAGAGGCCTCCAGGAAGGCCCCTCTGGCCTCCATTCCCTGGCACTGGGGCCGTACGTACAGCCTCACTGCCGTGACGGTACCGAGCCGCTGTCGCTTCCTCTCTGACCCGCGGTGGGCACCGGTCTGCACTGCACCGCGGTGCCTGACCCCGCCTCTCTCTCTCTCCCCCTTCCTCTTCCTGTTTTTGGCTGGAGCAGGTCTGTTCCCGGAGCATCTGATCGAGGTGATGAGCCGGGAGCTGGCGCTGGAGTGCGATTACGTCAGGGAGGCCAAGTGCGCCAAGAAGTTCAAGTGAGTGGAGAGCGGCGACCGCCCAGGGCTGGCTTTCAGAGGAGCGTCTCCCAGCACCCGTCACTGACACAATAAAACCCAGTTGGCCCTACTGAGGTCATGGGATTAGGCCTGGCAAAATCTACTCACTGTGCATGTGCCTCATACATCTAAACAAACAGATCTGGAGCGTTTTTAAGATAAGATAGTACTTCGTTAATCCAAAAAGGAAGTTGCTTTTCTGATCCTTGCCTGTAAAATTAAAGTTCAAGCTCCAGTTGCATTTAAGTGGTTACTGTGGGGTGAGCTACACTGTCTAATGGACCGGCATGTCCAGCAGTGTCCTGTCTTTCTGTGTGCGTAGTGTAGTTCCTGTGACTCCAGGCTTTGTAAGTGTGTCTCCTTGCTGTTGGTCTGGTGTGGTGATCTGAATGCCCCCAGGCTGAGGAGAGATATGCAGAGAGCTTGGGGCGTGGGCCGAAAACGCCCTCAGTGCATTCGACAGGGAGGTGTGTGTGACCTTGCCTGCCTTGCGGGTGTTTATGCCCAGCAGACCAAGGGGGGGCTTGAGCCTGAGGGGGGCAGGTGGAATGGGGGGGGGGGACGTTTCGGAAGGACACTTTTCGAACCACTGTCTAGAAGGTCCCAGTCGAGTGCTGGAAAAAAACACTGGTGCTGGGTTTTAGTTACATACAGCTGCCATGGAAATGACAGCGGCCCTAAAACAAGGCCTCTGTGCATCTCTGCCTGACCATGCGGAAAGAGGCGTATCCCGTTTCGGACGGAGCGTGTGACCGTCCGGCCGCGCGAGCCGCTGTGGAGGTGCGCTTTTCCCCTGCGTCGCTCTGAGCGGCGTCTCCATGGCGCTGGGTTTCCACGGGTGTCAGCACATGCAGGCGGCCGTATCGGTGTCGGGTGTGCAGGCCTTTACATACAGCATGGAGAGCTGGGTTTAATCTGAGCCCTCGATCAAAGGGAGCGCACTGCTTTCTTAAAAAAGATCACAGACAAACCTTAGAAACGTGACATTCGTGGCAAAGGGAGCTATGAAATGAATTTCAATTAAGATTTTTAAATGAAGTACGAATGATGTTTCTTGAAGGAAGTTAAAGCGTTTGGAAAGCTTTAAGAGGGTTGTTCATTAGAGACTGTGCGTTAAAGCCCTCTAACCTGACTGGAGCCTGAAGCCGTTTTGGGCCTATAATTGAGTTACAGCATTCGGGTTCAGGTTGAGTCAGGCTTAGTACTTCTGGATGTCAGGTTCTGAATGTACCGCTGACTACAATCTGGGCTAAAAGCTCATATTTATTAAATGACATACACTCAAAGGGAATTCATGTTTTTACGGCTGCTGAACATATCAAGCTTGAGTGATATGTTCATATGTTATGTGTCTGAGTCTCACGCTGTGCTGTGGGCTGTGCTCGCTGTCTGAGTCTCACGCTGTGCTGTTTGTGTTGTCTCTGAGTCTCACGCTGTGCTGTGGGCTGTGCTCGCTGTCTGAGTCTCACGCTGTGCTGTGGGCTGTGCTCGCTGTCTGAGTCTCACGCTGTGCTGTTTGTGTTGTCTCTGAGTCTCACGCTGTGCTGTGGGCTGTGCTCGCTGTCTGAGTCTCACGCTGTGCTGTGGGCTGTGCTCGCTGTCTGAGTCTCACGCTGTGCTGTGGGCTGTGCTCGCTGTCTGAGTCTCACGCTGTGCTGTTTGTGTTGTCTCTGAGTCTCACGCTGTGCTGTGGGCTGTGCTCGCTGTCTGAGTCTCACGCTGTGCTTCACGGACAGGGCGCTGATGGAGGGCCACCCCTTCTTCTACGTGCCTGACGTGATCGATGAGCTGAGCAGCCCACATGTCCTCACAACCGAGCTGGTGCCCGGCTTCCCCCTGGACAAGGCCGACGACCTGTCCCAGGACCTGAAGAACGAGGCGAGTCCCCCGGCCGAACCACACCTGCTCATTCAGGAACCCCATACCAAAATCAAAGATACCGTTATTTACTGAGAAATATAAGGTTCAGCCCAAGAATATATATTAATCAAAATCAGAAATATATTGCAGTATACTAAATGGCAATAATTTACACATGATAAATATATTTATTGACCTAAAAAAAATAGACTCTAAGACACATTCTCATTTGAATTTTTTTGTATAGGATGATTTCAGAAATGGTCCTTACCTTCCAGCAAGCGTGTGTAAAGGGTTTTACATGCCTCTTTGCAAGACTGTAGCCCTGCTGGTTACACATGGTAGCCACATCAGCTGTGAATGAGTTCACAGATATGGTGTCCAACATGCACAGCTAGAGAGGAAGTTGCATTATGGCACTTTGAAGGGCTGCAGCACCATCTAGTGGTCAGACAGATGTAGTGTCATGTTGAGCTGTATTCATCAACTATGGTCGATTCACTTTGATTTGTATAAAAATTGTGCCCCTGCAAATATATCACCTCCACCAGACTAATTTGTCTCAGTTTGATATATTCTTCTGTGTCAGGTTGTTTTGAAGCTTCATCTTAAGATGCATAAATGAAAGAGCAAGCTCATGGGTAGTGTATTTAACAGCTCTTAATTAAGTGAGAGTCACTAGGTGTATAGGAGCACAGTTAAAGAGTGAGCCAGTCTGAATCCCACTTGTTTTTTCCATCTTTGCAGATCTGTGAGAACATTCTTATCCTCTGCCTGAGAGAGCTGTTTGAGTTCCAGTACATGCAGACGGATCCCAACTGGTCCAACTTCTTCTACGACCCACAGACACACAGGGTGAGTTCTGGCCCTGGAACAGACAGTGGCAAAGTGGCCTCTACATATTCCTCAGCTAAAGATACTACCGCTCTGTACAGGTCAGCCTCCATAGAAGCACGGGAAAACAAGGAAGCAACAGCTGTTTCCCAGCTAGGCTTTGAACCTGTAACCTGTAACAGAGATCACAAAGCACCATGCACAGAAACACAGGCACACTCACAGCCAGATCACAAAAGCACCATACACAATAATACACACACACACACACACACACACACACACACACACACACACACACACACACACACACACACACACACACACACACACATACAGTGTTAGGCCAGGCTATGTTTTCCCATGTATAATATAGTACTTCCACCCTTAGGTTGCACTGTTGGATTTTGGTGCTACCAGAGGGTTTGACAAGAGTTTTGTCGACATCTACATTGAGGTAAGACTCATCCCATTGGTTAGATACGAAGGTGGGTTATATCTGACACTGAGAGGGTGTGGGAAAGACCTGTAGTCTCAGCTTCTGTTCTGCCACACTGATATCAGTGTACACGTGACAAAAGATGAGGTTCAGTCCATTAATGAGCTGTATAGGACAGAATTCAGCGTGCAGTTCCGCACACCCAGCATAGGATCCATTTAGTCTTGCACAAGAAGAAGAGCAAACCAGCCCTCTTTGTGAGTGTTATCAGGTTTTTCTGCACAACCTTTGCAAAGTGTACCGTTTTCTCAGATCATCAAGGCAGCCGCTGACGGTAACAGAGAGGGGGTCCTGCAGCGGTCGATAGAGATGAAGTTTCTCACAGGCTACGAGTCCAAGGTAAGAAAACCTGAGGCCCATCCAATATGGCAGCCAGAGGAAGCATTTAATTCAGCATCAACACTATTGAAGCGCTTAAGAGCATAAGTGGCCAGCTCACTGCAGAGCTGTCTGGAGCAGAGTGGTGCAGAACCAACCTGCTGTTACGACTATTTATGACCCGTCCTTCCAGGATAGAGTGTTACTGACCCCCGCTTCCAGCATATAGTGTTTATGAGGCGTGTTTACAGCATATGGGATTTATTACCCATGATTACAACATATGGCATTTATGAGTCATTATGACCCCTGCTTCCAGGATAGAGTATCTCTCACTCATGCTTCCAGGATAGATTACTTCTCACTCTTAGTTCCAGGAGAGATTATATCTCAGTGTTTCCAGTATGTGGAATCTCTGCCTCTTGCTTACAGCATACAGTGTCTGTGATGCTTGTTTCCGGGATACAGTGTGTATGGTGTTCGTTTCCGGGATACAGTGTGTATGGTGTTCGTTTCCGGGATACAGTGTGTATGGTGTTCGTTTCCGGGATACAGTGTGTATGGTGTTCGTTTCCGGGATACAGTGTGTATGGTGCTTGCTTGCAGGCGATGGAGAATGCCCATGTGGACGCGGTGATGATCCTGGGGGAGGCCTTCGCGTCGCACGAGCCCTTCGACTTCGGGGCGCAGAGCACCACTGAGCGCATCCACAACCTGATCCCAGTCATGCTGAAGCAGCGCCTGACCCCGCCCCCCGAGGAGACCTATTCGCTGCACCGCAAGATGGGCGGATCCTTCCTCATCTGCTCCCGCCTCAAAGCCAAGCTGAGCTGCAAGAACATGTTCCAGGAGGCCTACAGCAAGTACTGGAGGGAGCGCAAGGCGGAGCTCGGTCAGTGAACGCGACTGTGACCGTGGCGACTGTGACCGCAGTGCGACCATGACTGCGGCGGTATCGCAGCGGTCGCAGTCAGAGGGGGAGAGACGCCTCTGACCGCTCTGCTGACTCTGCTGCGAGCTAAATGTGAATATGGCACATATATTGTTCTCGCCCTCACTCAAAATCCCATTTTTTTTTTTTTCTTTGCTTTTTGAGGTAGATGTGTAAAAGCACGTGGCTTTAACCCAGGGAAAGCGGTTGGTTAAACGCACCAAGCAAATACCATATACAACGTTGTGAATGCTTAGCATGGCCAACCAAACACTTTCCCTCGGTTTAATCTTCACATGCATATCCTCCTCTTTATATAGTATTTTTCATGAAAATGAATAATAAGTTTAAATTGGATATATAATGGGAAATGACAAGAGCGAGGTCACTGATCGTTCTTCACAGAAGGACCTTGTGTGCCTTATGTGTGTTGGGGGGGGGGGGGGGGGGGGGGGGGGTGTTATCTTTTCCACAAGAGAACCCCATAGTTTTTAAAGGGTGCTTTCTCTCTTGTAAAATTAATGATTTCAGGTGAGAGTGGAAGAGGGGCACAGTTTTTGAACATGGTTTCAGGAGCAAATTCCATGCCAGCAAAGCAGCCTTCAAACCATAGCGTTGGTTCATTATCTGTCGCTCCTCATCATTCTGTTTTAAGGCCTTTGCACGCACAAAAGTGGCGACAATCAGAACTCGCGTGCGTCGCCGTTTGAAAAGAAACGCTCGACGATATTTCCCAGGACGCACTGGAAGAAGCGGGTCCCAGCCTATGCAAAAAGGTCATCGCAGCAGGGAGAAATGGAGGACGCAGCCATCCTCGATAAACCAGTCTGCAGCCGGAGTCTAGCGGGAGGAGGACTGCTCTGTCGCCCGGCAGGAATCACTGACCGCAGCCCGGTAGCGCGCATTCAGTGACCCTCGAGTCGACACACAGGGGGCGGAGTCACCGACACTCGCTCTTCAGCGGCTGTTCAGTTTGTTTTCTCACCTCTATAAGAGAAAAATCCAATGATTTTTGACCGTTGCCTCGGGCATCCAATCCGGTGTCAGCTGGTTTCACCACAGGTTCGGCGTAGATGCAGCACTGTCAGGTGAGGGCTGGCAGTGGGCTGACTTTATGCACAATGCCTGCCCTTCTCTGTAATGTTCTTCCTGTTATATTAGATATGCTTGGCAAGCTGTTCTGCTGCTTTCCTAGCCCTGTCTGTGGGCTTTGCCAAACAGAGCTACATCAGTCTGGTGTCGTATCATGTGATCAGGAGTGTCGGTTACAGGTTATCTTATGGTCATGTTTGTTCGTTCTTGTAACACACTTATTCCAAGAATTAAAATCAGTTTTTTTTTTTGTTTTCTTTCTTTTTGTTTTGGTCATTGATGACTAACGGGAAGGCCTGGCTTTCTTTGTAAGGAACTGCACTATTATGAAGATTGATTGTGGTGTTTTCTCACTCTTTTTGTGGGGATGCAAATTGAAACACGCCATCCCCCTGAGAGGCCAGGAATTCAGAAGAAAACAGATCATGCTAATTAATAAAAGTGTTGGACGTTGTTGGATTTCCAAGTTTTGTATCTACTAACAGAGAGTTATGACAATAAAACCAGCATAATTATTTACTTTGGAGACTGTGGCCATGATTGAATTAGGTCAGCCATGCCGTGTGTATGTCTGCAAAATGAGCTTGATTGTTAGTACTGTTGTCAGTAAATCATGCATTTCTCTTATCTGATGAGGTCACCTCTCATTTACCTCTTTATCTCTTCAGTATTGGCTGTGTGTGCTAGCACCTTCAAGCAGAAGGAGACCCACCCTTGATTGCGTCACCAGAGATAGTTTATCATTTGTGAGATCCCACAACAACTGCTCTTTCCTGTGTCAGCCAAAGAGTTACAGACGCTACTTAAACAGAATTCAGGAAGGGGGTCCACAGGCAAATGTTGAGCAGTATGGTACTTCATTTTGTCTTGTTTGTGTTTCTCCTCTGGGTACAGCATGGATTTCAGGGGTACCAGAGAATTACTTCATAGACAGATCTTGGAAAGAGAAAGAGAGACTGAGGATCATCAAAACCTCAAGAGAAAAAGGAAACCAACACAGCTGCTACTACTTTTACTGCACAAGCTGTCCTTGTACAGTATCTGTCCCTTATCATAAATGCAAAAAACAATATTTATTGAATAAGGAGCTTTCCCACAAGATTGCAGGTGAGGTACAGTAAGCGCAGATATCAAGCACACAGTTAACGCTTTGTGTTGCGGGGAAAATGAAGCCATTACATATTTAAAAATAAACACAAAATGGCATAAACATTTTTTTATTTTTCCATTGAATATATATCTCTGGAAAAAAATACCGTTGCGCAAGAAGCAATTATGATATGTCTACATACTTGAAATATTACAGTGCTATATACTGTCAGTATCTTGGGCACGCTGACAAGCAAACTGCCCCCCTGGATGGTGAGTGGTGTGTATGTTTTGCGTGTCTTTTTTGTCTGTTTGAATGTTTGAGTTCTGCATTGTTTCAGTCTGATACAGACCTCTGAGATGCCTTAAGACATGTGTGCTCTACAAAGGCAGCATGTATGTGTGCACTGTTTGCAGTCTATTCTACATGAATGTGTGTGTATGTGACCTATACAGGAGGTCTGTGGTGTGTGTGTGTGTGTGTGTGTGTGTGTGTGTGTGTGTGTGTTTTCCACACAGCCATTCTACGGCCACCGCTCATTCTGTGGAGACCTTTCCGCTCCGGTTTAAAAGGCGTACCCCGTTGCTATGGTCTCTGTTGCCATGGCGGCCCTCAGTCAGAGGGGTCCCGGCACTGCACGCAGTGGTCCATGTCCTGAGAGTAGAGCTCCACCTGGAGGGCGGTGCAGTACAACCCAAACGAGTCCTGCAGGAGCTCAGAGGCCTCCTGAAGAGCGCTCTGAGGGTCTGAATTCGGCTCTGAAAAACACACCCACCTGGCGTCCATCAGTATGTGAGTCACACAGTGCAGTGGCTAGACTCAACCTGAAGGTTGTGGGTTTAAATCTTGCTTGGGACACTGCTGCTAGACACTCAAGCAACTTACTCTGCTTACTAAAATACTCAAGTACTTTATCTCAAGAGCTCAGAATCCACAAACTGTAATACTGTGAACTCTGTACATCATCCCAGGTCAAGGAGCTTGCCAAGCAAAATGATAAATGAACAGAAGGCTGGAGTTCTGATACATCAGGTTTCTTTGGTTTTGTTGCATGGCGTTTACTGAGAGTGGAGATGCTGGTGTTTGGACACGGTTGACGTGCTGTGTGCTTGAGCAGGCAGAAGTCTGTATGTGCGGTGATGTACGTGTGAGTGCACTGCAAGTGGGCGGGGCTCTCACCGATGGCGATGTGGGCGGAGAGCAGGGCGTGGCCATGTGTCAGGGCCCACAGGTGCAGGCTGTGCACGCCCCTCACCGCTTTCAGGGCCAGCAGCGCCTCTTTCACGGAGTCGAACTCTACGCCCAGAGGGGCTCCTGCCGAGAGCAAGCAGGAGCATGGCTGTTTCACCATCACCGCAGCTGATGGGTCTCAGACCGCACAGAGAGAGCTCTGAACCCGGCCTAGTGCACCTACAGCTGCTTGTCCAAATACCACAGTCTCCGTCACCGTTTCCTCTCAGTGCTGGTTAACTAAATCTAATTAACAACTTTATATGGAGTGAGTCAAACTATGTCTTACTGAATGGGAAAAGTCTAGAAGTATTTGAAATGTGAACCACAGTGAAAGTGTTTGGCTGGCCATCACAAGCAAGTTGACAGACGCTATATGACTGACTTCTAAATGCTTCGTACATCCAAAAGAGCACTCTCCCTGGCTATCCTTGTGGAAACACTCCTGTAAGTATCTGTTAAACAGTTACTCCTTTCAACATTACTGTGGAATTACCGACGCAGGCATGTCAGAGATGTGCTGGATTTGGGCACTAGATCGTGAGGTTACCTTCCATGAGAATCCTGAGCACATCCCTGAGGACTGAGATGGTTGTTGCCAGGACAAAGCCGGAGAACAGGAAGGTACAGAGTGGATCTGCTATTTTGTACTCAGGCTGTGGGAGACAGCAGCGCAGAGAGCAGTGGTTAGGTCAAAGGTCAAAGCAGGCACGAGGGACCTGAACACATCAGAGAGACTGCCGGACATGTCATAGCCTACTTGTTAGAATAATTACAAGGACGACGCTATGTGGTACCTGAGAATGCTTTACCACGTTCAACTTGTTATGGAAAAAGTCAGTCAGAACAGAGCCAGAAGGGGGATGCTTTTGATCCATAAAGCAAAGAGCCCGATGACCTCAGCGCCACACACCAATCATAAATGCAGTGCAAAAATTACATACACTGCAGGACAGCCCTTAAACACAGCCATAGAGATCAGTGCCTGACAGTTTTAGCTCCACTCAAAAATGCACACTCAGAAGAGTACAGATGTGGGAAGAGGAAACATCTATTGTGACAACACAAAGGCCAGAAATGTGTTTTTACACCCATAGTCAGTTATGTGCAGGATGGTAAGTTTCATTGAAACACTCAAAGCTAATGCCAATGCATTCGACTGTTAAGTAACAGCTGTGTTAATAATTCGTAACTTGAGGGAAAAAGTCATTGTAGGTGATCGTTCATGGTATTAATAAGCATCAAATAAGTACCAGCATGACCTTTTTCAAGTGAAGGTGTGACACTGGTGCTGACCCGGAAGTAGATGATGGTGGCGGCCAGCATCACCCCGACGCTCTGCAGCAGGTCCCCCAACACGTGGACGAAGGCCGCCCTCACGCTGGTGTTGCCATGGCCACCCAGGAGCGCGTGGGAGTGGCCGTGTGGAATCGCACTGCTCTCCCTGCCCTCGTGAAGCTTGTGGTACCCGGAGCTGTGGGCGTGGCCGTGGCCATGGGTGTGGCCATGGGAGGCGGAGGACTGATGGAGAACAAATGCCATTCTGAAAAGAGAAGGAAGTGAGAGAGCCTATACATCAGTCTCACAGCTTCCCGAGGCACAGCCACATTCACTGCTGGTGGCTGATGGTAAACCATAGCAGAGCACCTCGCGTTGGCTATGTTCTGTCAAAGGTTGACAAAGGTTAGAGGAAACTTATAGCCACAACAAATACACAGTGACTCAATGGTGAAGGGTGTGCTGTTCGTGATGTATTTGAAAAAGGTTTCCTGGTTTATTTACTAACCAACTGGTTGGAAAAATGAAGGAAGAATCAATGAAGCTGTACAATGCCAGATGGCCAGGTGAAAATTCTCTCGTATCACAGGCCGAGGCGGAGCTCTGAGACAGAGGGAGCGGCGGCTCACATGAGGTTGACCACCACGGCCCCTCCTGACGTCACCAGCATCACGTGCCCGTCGATCTCATAGTCGCTGTCGATGAGCCTCTGCAGGGCGAGGTACACCAGCACCGCGGTCACCATCCATATGGACGTCACGGAGACGAAGGCACCCAGGACCTCTGCCACAGGGGGGAGGGAGAGCACCACAACATTACATTACATTACATTTCTGTCAATTAGCAGATGCTCTTATCCATAGCAACTTACATGGGCAAAAATTTTATCTATCTATACAGCTAGATATTTACTGAGGCAACTACGAGTTAAGTACCTTACCCAAGGGTACAACAGCAGTGCACCAGCTGAGAATCAAACCAGCAACCTTTCAGTTACGAGCCCTACCTCTAACCACTATGCTAACACTGTAATATTGCATTATTATTAGACATGCTTGTACTAAAATGTGGCGTTTTTATCAATGCACAAAATGTTTTGCAGTAAAAAGTCTCTGTAGCAGTCAAAGTGAACCCATACCACATCCATCATGAAAAATGTAAATGCAAATGTAAAAACGTAAATGTAAAAATGTAAAAACATTTTTGTTACACCATACTAGAAAATCCTGTGATACAGCAAGTAAAGTTGTTTCCATTAAAAAGACTTCATTTATAATAGAGTACCGCAGGTCACATGTATACTCAGAGGGAATGGATGTAAGGAGCAGTAACGTCTCTGTCAGTGTAATCTGCTGGGTTCTGGGTTCTGGGTCAGCAGTGCCAGGTCCAGACCTGAGCGGTGCCATCCGAAGCTCATGGTTTTGGAGGGGGGTCTGGTGGAGATCCACAGGGAGAAGAGGCTGACCAGCATGCTGCCCAAATCAGTCAGGAGGTGGGCTGCATCCGTCATTATAGCCAGACTGTGGGCCAAGTAGCCTCCTGTGGAGACAGGAAAAACACATGCACACATGTACATATACATACAAAGACAAATGAACACACACATCTGCATATACAGTATATACATATACTTATATGTGTATATATATAGACATACACAAACACATTTCATAGGAAAGGTCTTAACATTTTACTCTGAGAATATTTTTGGGAAAGATCCTAACAGTTTACTCTGAAAACAGTAGAAAGTGCCCTTTAATTCTGATGCACCTGGATTTTGTGCTTTACCGATCACCCTCCCTACATTCCCACCTGACCACAGCCTGACGGAGCTCTCACCAGCCACCTCCCTGATCACGAACACCAGGCAGATCATTCCCACCTGACCACGGCCTGATGGAGCTCTCACCAGCCACCTCCCCGATCACGAACACCAGGCAGATCATTCCCACCTGACCACGGCCTGACGGAGCTCTCACCAGCCACCTCCCCGATCACGAACACCAGGCAGATCATTCCCACCTGACCACGGCCTGACGGAGCTCTCACCAGCCACCTCCCCGATCACGAACACCAGGCAGATCATTCCCACCTGACCACAGCCTGACGGAGCTCTCACCAGCCACCTCCCCGATCATAAACACCAGGCAGATGAAGGAGGCCATGCACAGCTTCCTCATGGCCAGCTGCTTCTCTCCCCTCTCTCCGGGCACCACCTGATCGCCATGGCAATGGGCACCAACAGGATGCTTCAGCTCCATGGCGCCAGACGCTGCCCCAGTCCCGGACAGGAAGTGGGGATGCCCAGAACCGGGGCACGCACTGCAGGACAGCCAGAAATGTGTTATTTAAAATGCACCCTGGGAAAAATCCGGGAAAAGTGTTTTGTCAGAGGTACCAAGCAATGAACAATCAATAAACTTTGTAAGTGCCATTAACCAGGCATATGCCTGGTACATGCTGCAGGACACCTTTTTGGGGTTTGTTTTCAAATACTTTGTGACTTTCTGGAAAACAGAAATATTCAATTGTTAACTCCAATTATCCCAAGAAGTTAATTGATCATTGGTGAGAGAGCTATTGATAGTTTTTCAATGAGCAGCCATGGGTGTCCCTTCCGTATGAAACGTATCCAAACCTGAAGATAAAGTGCGAACAGGTGCCATACGGAATGGAATGTCAGCAGATGATTGAATGTGTTCACTCGCACGTGGCCAAGTATGCTGTGCAAAATATATTTTTTTTACACCTTCAGTGTTTTATTAGGTTTTCTTCGCAGCACAAGATTGTTTAGCAAATGTCAGATTTTTAAGTACTGAATAATAAACGAATAACATTACCGTGCACATATGATTGCAAAGGTATGCGGAAACATACTGTAACCTACGTTAAGAAGTTCATTAAAAATGAGTCTCTGGCGGGAAAAAAACGCTATAGATTGCAACTATGATATTAATAGCAATACTAACAATAATAATCAGCATCATCAAAATATTACTTGAATGATAGGCTATATACTTTAATTTTATACGCATTATATGAATGAATAGCATGAAATAGGATATTGACATGCTTGTGTATTATTAATTACATAGATAGTGACTTAGGTTACATGTAGGCCAAAACAACATAAACTGTGGTAATTTAATGATTTGAGAATGAAATCCGGCAGCCTATAACCCTATAGATGCTACAAAGTAATTTTTAAAAGTTCTTTGAACTACGAAAATAACAGCAGAACTTTTGCATCACATAACTGAAAATAATCGATTGAGAAACCTATGCATTTACCGTTTTTGTTTCAGTGAGTACATTTTCTTGTCGATGAGGTGCGATGTCTCGCAGTCGATGTCATCCATTGTCGTGTGTCGATACGCTGGGAAACACAGTTGGAACCTTGGCTAAATATGCTCTGGAAAAATATGACAAGATTATCGCAAATGTTCAGGTCTGTCCGGTGCGAGCACAGACGCGCATTTTAAAGAACACAACAAATAGTCATCCGCGTTAAGAAGTGCTAAAAAAAGAAGAAGAAATCTTTCATCGTGGCATGGGGTCTGTAAGGGTGAAATATAGACACGTGACCATCGCTGATTTGTCCCCGCTCCGTAGTTTGGAAGAGTGCTGGACTTCAGTCTCTGGTGCGGTTGAAAACGACACGCTTGAAGAATGTTCAATCTCTTCCAGCAGGGGGCAGTGTTGTTTACGCCATCATCTCTGCGGGTAGCCTGTCTTGTGAAAAACCGACGAACTTGCCGCCCCCAGTACTAAAACCTCAAACATTAAGTATTTACGACCAATGGCTAAAAGCTCTTACACCACTTTAGGAGAGTGTACAGTTTGGGCCTCCATTTGTCTAACAAACCTTCACAGCAACCTGCAGACCACCTTTGCAACTACAGCTGGAACTACCCTTGAATGCAATACCAAGTATGTATTACAATGTTAATCAGCTATGCCTTCCTGAACTTAACTTACTCTGCTCCCTGTACAGTGCATTTCAAATATGGTCGAGAATGAGGGCCAACAGTTCACATTCCCTCCTGAAACGTGTGATCACAGAAACAGACAAGATTTCCGATGTAAAACCCATCCCATTTTTTTATTTTAAATAATCATATAAATATATTCACAGACAGCTTCACAAAGCGAAAAGGCCTGAACAATAATACCGAAAAAGAGGAATCAAAATGAAACTTAAAAAAATTATTCCAGGCAGTGTGACCCATAAGGAGAGCAGAGGGGCAATACTCTCCACACCTCAGGTCAGTGACAACAAGGGTGAGAGGAGCAGCTGCTGTTTGGCACTCTTGCCAGGCACTGATCTGAGGTCAGCGCCACCAAGACTCTGGGAAGCATACCTGAGAGCAGCATCAAGCAGGTGGCCACCTGCAGAAACCTTTTGGCTGTCACATCCTGCTCTGCCAGACTCACCATTGGAGGTGGTCAGTGATCAGCAGGAACATATTTAGCTCAAGTCAGCATCTCCCAACTGCCTATCGACAGGCACAGGCTCCGCCTCCGCCTCGTTTAAAAATGCAGCTCATTAAGTTACATTAGAAAAATTTGAATGCATTACACCTTTACGATGGGAATTTACAAAGCCTCGAATTTTCCAAGTCTCATTTCCAAGTGACACTGGCAAAAATTCCATACACTTGCTGAGACCCAATTACAGGCACAAAAGCTTGTTGGTGTGAAACTGTTGCTCTACCCTCAGTGCTTCAGTTCCTGCCGGCTGGATAAAGACTTTTTACTGCGCCCCTGGTGGTGAAATGCTGTTACTGCTCTTCACTGCTGAGGGAGCCATTCGATCAGTGAGTGAGTAAGAGTATGAGAGAGAAAGATAGACAGCGTGAATGAAAGAGGAGCAGGGCCAATTTGAGGGCTTGTTCCTACTTCTGTAGATTTTGGTGGAGTGAAGTTACTTTTTGTGACTAATGTAAAAGTACCACAGAATAAATCAGTCTTCAAGCCTAGACCCTGAAAAGTAAACGCCATCAAAGAGGTAAAACCTGCCCAACCAGCAGGGACACTGCATTTGCATTAAAGCTCACCTTTGGCTTTTCTCAGAATTTAAACCATTATCATTTCAGATGTGCGTCTATCTTGAATCTGTAAATTTGTTTTATGCTTCTAAAAAAAATTCATTAATATCTTAAAATTAACCCTCAAGAAAACGTTCAGTTTGACACACACCAAGTCAGTTGGGCTTGCAAACCTGATCTGTACCTAGTATGTCCAAACAACCACTTTCCCTGGGTTTTATTCTCCTACAAAGGCACTCTTGGGTCTTTTTAACATGCCTCAGTTGAGGGCCACAGACAGGCGTTATATTTCCAGTGCACAGAGCCAATGGCCACAACAGCACCTTAACACAGTCAGTCTCCTGAATAACAATAAAGCCATTCCATGTAGACCTCTAAAAACCCCATATATTACCCCAAATATTTCATAGATTGACAAAAAAATCCATTGTCACAAGAAGACAATCAAATTCAAATCTCTGTGTACAAATTTTTACATTTTTCCCACATACTCATACAAACATCATTTGGCATCGATTCACATTACAGTAGATCGAACAGATCAAACACTGAGACCATCAACATGTCATGGCCCTCACGCACAGGAGCTGAAAGGCTGGCCTTTTGGTGAAACAAACTCACTCAAAGTCTCAAAGCAGAGGAGCAGGCCAGAAGGATTTCCCAAAACAGCATTTCCTGAAGAGAGAATATTCCTCATTGCTGGTATTCATCATTTCCTCATTCCACACATGTCAAACCTTCGGCAGCTCCAACACACCAGATCTTGTCTGATTTCAGTGCTGTACTTTCTCTGTAGTTATTTCTTGAAATGAGAATGACGTAAATGCTGTATGATTGTAGCCATTCTTATTTCAAGGAATGTGATCTCTTAGCGTTAAAAGAAAAGCACGCTTTTCGCAGCTCAGTCTCAGAGAGGTCAAACCCTCAGCTGGGACCCCCCCGTACCCTGCCAACCCCGCTGGGGAGCCAGTGCATTTAAACAGAGCACAGACATAAACCTTCTAAAAAAAAAAAAATCAGACCTGTTCCTGTGTCTGCAGTGTCGAAAGTCTTTCTTTGGCCTCTCTGCCCTCGCAGGTGAGAGAGCATTGGCACATTTCCAAAGTGCTGCACATAGGTGCACACCCCATGCTGTAAGGCCTCAGAGCGGTCTTTTCAATGGGAGCAGAATCATGCCCCTCTGGAACTGTATAGTAGATAATGGTGACTGGATAGAGGGACATGACATCATAACTTTAAAAAAAATATATTCTTTGACTAAAAAATTCTGCATTGTTTATATCCAGTTAGTCAGGATCAGATACCATTCTCAAAGCCTAAGCTTTTGTAAAGTTTTCCTATGGGTCAAATGATCTGAATTTCAGTGCGATGGGACAACAACTGCTTTGGCTGAGCCTCAATTGGAGGCGTAACTACGGCACGCAAAACTGAAGGCACCTCGTTTTCAAGAAAGCCAGGTCACCTCCGGCTGGAAGGAGACCAGTGCTGGTGCGAGAGATTCATGGGACAGAGGGTCTGTCACATGGCACAGTTGTGTTAGAATGCATATGAGAGTGTGAGAATGTGCATGAGTGTATGTGTGTTCGTGTGTGTGAGGACAGGTCCATAAAACCAGTGTTTTATCCGGCTGGCATTTAAGCACACAATAGCAGGAGCAGCCACATCCACTGATAGAGGAGCTGTTGTTATTCCAGCCAGCGGTTTGTTAGGAGAGATGTTCCTGGTTAGAATAAGCCCTTTGCTTGTTGTTGGAACCCCCGGTTTGCTAAATGTCCTGTTTGACTGTGTCCGTCAGGCATAACATCTGTGTGGGCTCTCCTCAAAGTGAGGTAAATGTGGCACAAACACCTGAAAAATCTGGGGTTTTTTTTGAAAATGGGAAACGAACAGGTCTACCCGTTTCCTGTTAGCAATGAAAATGAGCTATGGGTAGGTTAAACGGTCTCCCGGACGCAGGGGAACTGTGGCAGCCGTGAGGGCTGCTGCTGGTGCAGGGTCTCGTCCTCTGAGGGCCTGGCGCTGTCCCGGCGGGTCACTGCTGTGCAAATTTGGAGTCACCGGCCATGGAATGGGGCTGGATGGCGATGGGGGCGTTTGGACCTACGGGGAAGACAGGTCAGCGAGTGTGAAATCTCCTGGAACACAGCGAATCCATCCAGCAGATCCTCCAAGCTGGTGCAACACACCAAGGCTCTTCGAACGCACGCTTACCATCCATCCATCCGCTGAGCAACAAACATGCCACTGTGCTGTTTTCATCTTTATTCCCCCACTAACTCACAAATATTTTATTTTAAAAGGATAAAAGTGGTAAACAGCATAATGAAGTCTCATGCAGCACTCGGTGAGGCATGTCTGCATGAGACAACAGGAAATAAAATGCTACCAAACGTGATGTTCTTCCACATTTGTTTGTTCTTCATGTGGCCAATCTGAGCTGGGGACACGCTGTCGGTCACTGAATGCTAATGGCTACAGCCAAGCTTTCAACCTGCAAAGTCCTCTGTGCTTGGAGTTAGTGCCTTATGCAACTGAGACAATCAGGAGCACATTATCAAGGTCTATTTATGTGCAGCAACATACTTTACTCTGTAAGTCACTCAGAACAGCTCAGAACAGCTTCAGGCGTGTGGGGAAAAACTATATGTGATATATGCAAATACATGCAAAAGCCTAGTCCCTGTTGAATTACATGGCTGGTACTGATCACTGCAGCTGTGTACATATGGATCACTCATGTTGGTAAAATCCTTCACAGGTGTAAATGTGGGCGAGGTTTCTCACCTGAGCTTTCGGAGGGCGCACTGGGAATCGGCTGCACGATTATCACCGGATCACCTCCTGGGAGGAGCAAAAACATTCACAAAATTTAATGACATTAACAGTTTTGCTCCTACAGCCAAAAAACATCACAAGTCCTAATGGAGAGGTGTCCCACATACTGTCCCGGCTGTGAATGGTCACATGTCGTAAAGCCAGCAAGGAGTCACTTCCTGGTTCTTTTTGTTTTGGTGTGTGACAGGTCCTTTCTATGGGAAAATGCATTTCCTTGAAGCACATATCCGTCAGCCTAGTGATGACCGTGTGATGACTGTGTACTTGGTAGATCGACCCAAACGTTTCCCCTGTGGGTCTTTTTCAAATAATGACCCTGCTTTTTACAGAGAGGCCCACACCAGTTCCAGGCTGTCAGACACTGAGCCAATGGGTGTTTCTGTACTGTGCAGTAGGTCATCGTTTGAGCCCTCACTGCCACAGAGAGCTTTAGTTACAAACCACAACCAACCCAAGAGTCTGTGCTGAGCCTCAGGAAGCGTGCACCACCGCTGTGCTGTTAGTGTTTTACCAACCTCCTCAGTGTCTCATTTCCTCTGTTTACAGAGTCCAGGACACAGAGACAGCCCGCTGAAGCAGGTCTTCGCGCCCTGAGTGACACGCTGGTGCCCAGAGCCAAAATCGCTTTGGTTTGTTTTGGTTTCCCTTTCTCAAAGAACAGCTATTCTTCTACAGAAGCTAAAAAATGTCATTAAGTCTTCATATCTATCCTGCAGCAGGCTTTGGTGCTGCCAGACATCCGAGGAATGCCTGTCAGACCGAAACCCGCCCGGCACAATGAAATACTGGCCACAGAATGTTCTGGGGCTATGATGTCACACCCTGCTATAGACATTCCGAGCAGGCACCTGTGACGTGCCGTCTGCTGCTAAGCAACAACCCTGTGAAACACACTGGTAGCGTTAACGGCATGTCAGCAGTACTCCCTTGCTCACACCCCCGTGCAGTTTACTCCGAATACGACCCAGCACGGCAAGATGCATCCAGACACAGGATAATGAATCCAATTTCATTTTTCAACCTGTGGCTAAGAGGTTTTCAAGATCACTGGCCTCATATAGTGTATCACTGCAGAATAACATAAGCTATCATGGTGTGAAAAGTACCACAATTTTACCAGCAGGGGGTGATCATGGCCAAAGACCGCTAAGAAACTATGCTTGCTAAACTGCAGGAATCCCCTGGTGTACAGGCAAAACCCCTTTCCCCTGGCTGTGTTTTTAATTTCAGGGCCCAGGTCCATTATAAAGCAGCATCAGTGGAGTTCATCTAGGGGAGTGTACCCCCAAAAAACACTGTAACCGCCCCCCCTCCCGCCCTGCCTGGAGGCTCACCTCTGTCCTGCTCGGCTCTGATCTGGGCCTCCAGGTCCTCCGGGTCGATGTAATCGTAGTTGTCATCCTCGGGCGGCTTGCACTTCCCGCAGCAGAAACAGCAGCAGCAGAAGCAGCAGCAGCAGGTGAAGATGCTACAGCACACCACCAGCGTCTGGACCAGAGACCCGACACAGAGGATCAGCGTGTGGAGAGGAACCAGAAACAGGACCAGAACCAGACCCAGACCCAGACCCAGACTAAGGCAGTGAGAGTCACACATCACAGCTGTCAAAGTCGGGCAGCTTACTCTGCACACTGCAACTCCCCACTGAGTTTCACTCATGCAATCGTTCACTCCACCTTTAAACCAACAGTGACTGATGAATTTCCTTGTGTGTTCAATCATTTGGAAAGACCTACTTATATTACAAAATATTACACTTATTGATCCAGACTTAAAATTGTACTGTAATTACTTTACACATGGCAAGTCGCCCCACATCAGGGCTTCTGCTAATTGACAAAAATGTCAACAATGATGATGACTGCAATGATCATTATTGTTATTCAAGAAATCAAGGCTGTCCCACCTTTTCCTCAAAGCAACTGAGGCTAGAGACATTGTGCTAGACCAAAAATGCACCTGCAACCCCCCTCAGCAAAGGCCTCACCTTAAACCAGCACTTGGACATGAGGAAGTAGTATTTGACACTCTCCTCCCCGAACTGGTCGGCCACGTAGAGCCCCATGGAGCCATACTCATCATAGATCTTCCTCTTGGTCTCGTCGTTCAGGATGGAGTTGGCATTGTTGATCTCCTTGAACTTCTCCGCTGCCTCTGGGTTGTCTGGGTTCTTGTCAGGGTGATACCTCAGAGCCAGCTTCCTGCAGGAAAGGAGAGAACAGATGCTGTTTATATTAAAGAAGCATGTGGCCCCCTTCTATGAGAGAGCAAAACCCAGCTAAAGCGGCTGGTTGGCAATGTCAAGCATTTACAGGTCTGCCCTTTGTGGCTTGGCATGTCCAAATAAACACTTAACCTAAAGTTCATTTTTATTTACTTACTCATGTTTTCCCTGAAAAAAAAAAAACTTTCATAAGTTTTTTCAAAGGATGAGGAGTTATATGTGTATAATAAGCACACAAATTTATATGAAGCACCAAGCATACACATGTTAACCTACTGATATTTCAGAGAAAAGCTGCCCTTAGAGTGAAACCACACATGCACTCCCAGGCCAGTACCCCACCCTGGGACTGCAGTGATTAGGGAACCAGATGGGTAATCAGGAGGTTACAGGTTTTAAATACTTAATGTGATACTGCCATTGTGACCAAACAATGTATGTGACCTGTGCTGCTCCATTAAATATCCCAATATATAATTGGACATTTAAAATATAAGCAACAATATGCATATTGCCCTGGATGAGGACACCTAAGCAGCACAGTGCAGTACAGAAAACCAAACCTGAGTAGGAGAACAGTCCTTACCTGTAGGCTTTTTTGATGTCCTCTGCTGATGCTCCTTTCTCCAGTCCCAGGACCTTGTACAGACTGTCTCCGGCTGTGGACATCTTCCTCTGGGGCCTGTTTGGTTCTGCCATGGTCTAGTACCGAGACAGGGACCACAGGGAAAGAGACATTCACTTTTTCCTCCAGACACAATCCATGTCCATTTAGAGAAAATGGCCCATACCTTTATAGAATCCTATCAATAACCTGTCCCAGCTGCGCTGTTGAAAAAAAGGGTAGGCGGTATTAAAAGTCACCCAGGGTTGCTTTAAGAGAAACTGAAAGCATGAGAAAGTGTTGGGTTGGACATACTAGTATCTGGATGTCATGTTGTCTCATCTGTGGTCACCAGAATATATTCCCCCCAGCTTTCTACCGTAGGAAACATATCTATAGATCTGGAACAGGATTAGACATAAAGAATATGCACTAAAACAGCAAAATCTCTCGTGTTGTGTAGCGGTCACTTTTGTCCCATGAGACCTCAGAGTCAAACTGTGAACCCCCTTCCAGCAGGGAGGGCATAGTAGTTACTGGACAACAGAAATGCAACGTGTAGCCACAGGTTTGGGGGTCAAAACTGCTGTTGTTGAACCCTTCAGCAAGGCTGTATCAACTGAAACTGTCTGTAAATTGCTGTGTATTATGGTGTGTGGAAAAAAAAAGGTTATTCACTTTGTTACTGAGTCCATACGCTTAGTTACCCACTGAAGATTCTCCCACTCTGAGCAGCAATTCAGCTGTTAGTTTCCACCAGCTGCACTTCAGACAGGCTCTGGTTGTGCAATTAAGTGAAAGTCCCGATGTGACCAGGACAAGCGCAACTATGCAGTCTTAAAAATGCAAGGCCAGATCATTCCAGAACACTCCCAAGAACGAGTAGGAAACAACAGCTTGCGGTGTCGATTTACATTCCAGCACTCCGCAGTGCTCTCCTCAGTCACCTTCACCCTGTGATGTCCGCACCTGCGCCGTGTCACGCCCTGAGTCCAGACCCAGCAAGCCTTACCTTCTGAAACTTTGCACATACCTTACTGCTCTCCTTTAGCATGTCAGACTGCCTGGATTGCCTCACGAGGCAACCAGTATCTGACAGTACTGATAACACATAAAGGGGACGACATTACAAGGCTGACTGACAAATGTTTGGGTCTTTTAGCCAGTGCTACCTGGGTATCATTGTTTGGCTTTTGTTTCTTTAGGCAACCCATACCCAGTGGGCCTAAAATTTAAATTGGATGACAAATTCTTTCTGGCAAGTTAAGTATGTTTTCTGAGAGTAAAACCCCAGGGAAAGTGCTTATTTGGACATCCCATGCCGCCCTCCACTCCAGGCTGAAGTTAATAGTGTTGCTGTTTACCCTATCACCGTAAAGGTTAGAACTAGTTGGGTGATCCGTTCCTACATCAGTATTTATTGGGCAACTTCTACCTCAAGCTGACCAGGCACTTTACCTTGATTTCTGTTTTCGTGTGAAAAACACAAAGGAGCCACTTAGCTAAAAGGTAAGGCCTGTGACATCCAGGACAGCAATCTTGCACGGGGTCAAACGCTCTGAGTTGAATGACCGGTGTGTCACTGAAGCGACTGGGGAAATTCTCTCCTCTGAAGAGAGCCAAGCAGTGTTCTGCATCTGTCCTCACTTGTATCGCTGGGAGATATTGCAAATGCTCCCCCCCCATCACAAATGATTTTTTCCAGACCCGCCCATTTCTCAGGTGCTTTGGTTGGACCTCGTGATTTGGGTTACTGTATAATCAGACGGTGTTAATCACAGCTCAGAAACGTCTCCAGGCGAATGACAGCTTTCGTCATGGCGGAGAGTGCACCCCCTCCCCCACTCTACCCTAGTTTGAGTGGAGCATGGGGGGGCAGGCCTCAAGGATTCTTGGAGATAAAATCACCCACTCCCACACACACACACACACACACACACACATAGCCTACTTGTGACTGATCTAAGTGAATACTGTTCTTGTCCAACACCTTTGGTACAGGTGTTGGCTGAACACCTGTGAATGAACAGTAACTACAGGTGATCCTTATTTTCTTGTCACTGTGCATCACCCCTGGTGGTTCAGCTCTGCTAAGGCTACTGACTGGGACACAAACTCCTCTCTGTCTCCTGTCCGTTTGGACTGGTCTTACCTGTACCACCGTGACATCGGTGCTGGAACTCTCACCAAATATCTAACTTGGCCTAACTGGACCAATAAACGTAGCTACTAGCCAGGAAACACTGGCAGTATACAGGGCTTGCTCTTCAGTTTAAACCACTGTACGTGGCACCACGTTAGCCTTTACTGTTCAGTGGCTCTCTGCGAGACACTACAGCTACAGCAGCAAAGTAGATTACAGAAACCGATGTTTAATTACCCAACGTAGCTAGTGTGAGTCTGACACGAACTCCCTCACAAATGAGATGGCTGGGGGCTCTTTTCGGACAGGCTACAGGCAAGATAGACGAAAAATGTTTTTTAAAACACTGTTAAACAGTGTACATGAAATGCCACTCTTAACAACGTTACCGAAACACACATCGTCAGAATGTCTTCATGGAAATGGCCCACTTCCTATGTTTTAATGCAGTTCCCGGTTAGCTAAAATTGGCTAACCATGCTAACTGTTGATGCGTAGATAACTAGCTATCTAACTTCTAACATTTTACAAACTCTTTGTTTAGCTCGTTCCCGATCTGTGCGTCGTGGTTTTCGGTGGACTAATAGCTAGTAAACAAACCAGCTAAACTAGCTCTCTCGCCAACGACAGTTTTAATTGATGTTCCTTCAACTTGACTGTTCAACTTGGAAACCGAAACAAAGTACAGTGAGATTTCAGATTTCAGGGATCCACACTTTCAAGAGCGCAGAGCGCAAAGTAGGTAAGTAAATTCGCAACCTAGCTAGTTAGCTAACTGGGTAATGCATAGCTCTGACTGGTAGCAACTGTACATTGATTTCACCACACCATGCCGTCGGCACCCGAAGGCGATCACCTTACCTAACAAGAGTAAGTAAGACGGGGTGCAGATTTTGGGAGTTCATAGAGGCACACACTTCAGGATCTGAGATTCCCGCTCTCCGGCAAGGTCGGTCAGGCACTAGTCAGCAGTTATTTCGGCGTTTCCTCTTTGGAATAACTTCACAAAAGTAGAGAAGGGGAAACAGCCCTAGGAAAAGGAAGCTCGGGCAAAGGTTCTCCACAGTTACAGACATTGAACTCTGGCTGTCGGTATATGGTCGAGATAGCTACAGGTCTTACATTTTGAATTTCCTGTCCAGACAACCGAGCGTGCACGACATACCGGAACTTCCTTCTTCCCTAATAACCCTTATTGTAACCGGAACTCATTTCTTGAAATAAGACGGAACATGTCTCGGCTCTCTGACTCCAGGAAGCGGAAAGAAGCAAAAGGGTTAGTTCCGATTATCAACGTGCTGTGGGACGGCCGGGGGGGGATTGTACTTGTTTGAGGAAGTAAGCTTAGGCGGGGAGCGTTGCACCGCTTTCGCTAATGCTTTACCCGAATCGTAGGGTCCATACAATGAGTACACTGTAAGCGCATGGCGGTTTGACGGTCGAATAAGTATTTCTGTGGAAACATTCTGATACCCACTCTATCATCTAATGACTCACCATAACGGCAAAAGTTAACAGCAGCGTTGTGATCAGAAGAAATATGGAAACCCAAGGAGATCGGTGGTGAATTAAAATAGCTGTAATTATCTAGCACATTTTGTTGGCTCTCAAAACACTTTACAGGGACTCATCCTGATCCTGTTGTATGGCAGCTGCCTGGGTGATGCTCTACGGCAGCCATTTTGAGCCGTAACACTCAACACCCAACAACTGAGGTGAAGACGGAGGGTTTCCTTTTGCCAGTGAATCTGGAGGCTGATTAGATGTCTCACTTTACACAGTCAGGTCAAGGAATGTGCTGGGTCCACAGGCTGAAGCAGACTAGTTAGTTTCATCCAAAAGACTACATCTCCCATAACATAGTATCCTCATCACAACACCAGACACAGTGGTTTTATATGTTCTCCAGAGGGAAGACGGTGCCCAGCTGGCTAAATAGCACCATTTAGTGCAGAAGCATGGTTTTCTAAATCTTCTCATCCAAGCACTCACCAAGCCCAGTTCCACTTCAGCCATTACACTGGAGATGATAGGGTGGTATTAGCTGAAGGGAGATTGCGGTTGCCACGTCACCACATGTTTAACATGGCTGACAAAAAACACCCCAATTTGTCAAACCTTTTTTCAGTTCACTTGAAACAATGCAAATTCTGTACAGAGACACCTTTGCTGAAGTGTTATGATGAGGAATTGATGAAAAAACTACCCTAGAAATGTTGGCACCTTGAAATCAATGGAAAGATTTATGTGGAAAGTTAAGTGTTTGAATAATAATCTCAGGGAAGGTCTTCAGGTGGACATCAAGTACACAGACACACACACATAGCAGTAACCTTGTAAATGAGTGTCACATCCACTCAGACCCTTTTTCTGACTCTCATTTTCCACACAGAACCATTCCGGGGGCCTTTGAGATTGTTTTACCCCGATTTCCACATCCTGCCCAAAAACGGTCTCTGACATGTACTTAAATGCAAACGTTGTGATGCAGTCCAGTCCTGCACTACCTTCTCATTGCCTGACATCTCTTATGGGTTTATTAGTTAATATTTATGATTCTCTTCCTTGGTCCTCAGTTGTTCTATAGTTCATACAGGTTTGGTGCTTTATGTGAACATTGGTGGTGCCGCTTAGAGTTAAATTGCCCAGTGAAGCCAGATGAGAATAATTCTGAAACTGAGTAGCGCTCAGCAGCACTCTGTATTTCTGCTGTCCTTTTATGGCATAGATCTGCACTGTCCCACTGTGAGGGCAGGCTCATTCACAACATATATTCAGAGAGGCAGCACTGATAACAATAAAAAATAATTCAGTCAGGAATGAGTTGTTTAATTAGAATAAAAGAATTTTATTAGCCAGAGACATTTCAATTGAACAAGACTGTCTCTGTTGGACATCATGAGTTGCAATTGTATCAAAGCAGGCATTTCTGCCTTGCTGCAGTTCAGGGACTGGGACCCCGAGGACCAAAGCTTCCAAAGGAGCGTGATATAATGCTGAGGAAACATCTAGAAAGAGTGGGGTTCTACAAGACAGTAATATCACTCATCAATGAGCTAAGAGCTCCAGATTTAAGCTTATGTTTTGTTTACGATAAATCACTGATACGGAAAGCACATGGTGATTTCAGTTTTTTTTTTTTTTTTGCTTTGCTCTCATTAATTATAACAACAATAATCATAACAATAATAGTGATTCAGGAATGAAACATAAGTACTTTGTGAAATCAGAACTATGGTCTGCAACTGAATATCTGCACACTATTTAAAGTAAAATAAATAATAGTTAAAATATATCTTTACTAAAATAAAAATATATACACACTTTACTCCATGGAGCAAAGTGGAGCCAGCTGTATTTGGGCGGAGTCAGCTATGTGTGGGGACCTGACCCTGAGCAAGCAGTTCAGATTTTCCTTTACCAGCATGTACACCACTGATGTTGGAGTATCTGAGCCTATACGAACCATGGTGGACAGGGGAGAAATCTCTGCTTCACACAGGAGGGAGAGGTTGCAGTGACCACAATTTTATTATTATTTATTATTCATTTATTTATTTGGCAGGTGCTCTTACCAAGAGAGATGTACAAGGTCATCATGGTGGGACACGTTCCACAAGTATCCAGGACACAGAAGAATAACACAGTATAAAAGCCAGTAGCACAGTAATTTAGCGTTAAGATGATAAAAAGTGCTGTAAGAGAAGCACAGCTACAACAGCAGATAACGGTATGTTTTAGCACACCCATAATACATCACAGTTCCCCTCATGAGCACCATACCTTCACCATGCTAGCATGTACATCAAGCACTAAAGACAAAAAACAGCAGTAATATTAGATTAAAATTCAACTGGAATTAACCTCAATGAATGTGTATTTGAAAATTAACCCTAAGGAAAGAGTTCAGTTGCATCTCCCTGACAAGGAACATTTCTAAACGCATCAGCTATTTTACTTTTTTTATGTTAACCTCTTTGTATGCCTTTTGTGCAGTTTTCAGGTTTTTAGCAAAGGCAATAGATGCATATGTGAGGATGTCAATTGTTTCATTACCTCATCGTTGACAGAGCTATATTGAGGTCGATTGAACTACTCAAAGGGACACCATTTTAGTTTGTGGTACCATATAATAATACCATACTGAACTACACATCCAGAGTACCATCACCCAGGAGCAGATATCCCAGGATGGAATTAGTCTGTAAAGCAATAAAACGTTACACACATACACACAGTATATTCCACAACAGTATGCATTTAATTCATTCAGCTTTTTCCAATCACAAAATTTGTAACTGACAAAATTGGTCTTGAATGTGGTGCTGAGATCCGACATAGTTTACCAATATTTCGTTTTTACATTCATTGTGAAAATTGTGTTAAATTGTTCTACAAATTAGGTTAACTCTTCAGTTTCAGTAAAATAGCCTAAATTTGCGATCTGTGTACTTCAAACATTTACAAATAGTTGTTGCTCGTGTCTTTCTCAATAATTTTGTCAGTACAGCATTTACTAATTTGCGATTACAAAACGCAAATATCAAGGTTCAGATTCAATCTAAAAATTACAATGCACAGTTTCCTTACATCTGTGTAACGAATTTATGCAAGCGTTAAAACTTATCGTTTCCTCGTTTCCATTAACGAATTGCCTTTCGCTAGTTATATCGTTTCAGCCATCGCTTTGATGGCGTGTACAGTGTGCGTCCTTTCTGGAGTTCATGACTTGAAAGGACTAAGGGCATTGCGTTAAGACTGAATCTGCACTCGATGGACACAACTACAACAGTACTGCGCTTTGTGCTCAAAGCTGTATGACTAATTGTGACAAGTCAATAGTATTATTTTGTTTATAAAAATGCCGAAAAATCTTGACACTTTATCGAAATATGCACCCTTTCTAATATTCGTTTAACCGTTTGCTAATTCGTATCTTCTGACGTAATTCAGTGTGCTCTTTGGTAAGAAATCCGCAGATTTACCATTTAATTTGTATAATGATTTAATTTAACCGCACATTTCATTCATTGTAATATATATATATATAGGCCTACTGATTAACAGTAAACTTTGCCATACTTCATTATTTAATACTTCTGACAGACTATTTACTGTAACAATAAATGTGCGTAAAGCTTTCATACAAACGCCATTTTAGTTGTTTAGGCTCTACAAAACACTGTCTGTATCAGGATAAACTGTCCGATAATACCAAACGAAACCACATTAATTCGTAGTTTTGAAAATCAATGGAGAAAAAAAGATGATCTCAATGGCACATACATCGTTGGGTCGAACCATTGTAGTACCATGCTACCTTTCATCAGTAGCAGAGAAGAACTAATTCGCCTGAATGCGGTTGACTCTCTTTAGTAACTGATCTGTTCTTGTCTGTACATAGTAGCCTATACATTACTGGCCGGTGAATTTGAAGTTCTATAGCAGGAAATGCTTTCTTTCGTTTCGTTTACGTATTACACATAAACAGTGGTGTGTGTGACCTCCATTGCAGGCCATTGGCCTGTAAATAGGGTAGGCCTACATTAAATATTAAATGCAAATAAATTTGCCGAGTTTATTTCACGTGTGCTTTCCATTAAAATATAATAGCTTTATGTTCAGCGGTCATTGCACCCCTGGAGTCATTCACATAGCCTACACTACGCTTTATTATATTTGTGAATACGTATTGTGATTTAAAGACATTTTGTTACATTATTTATTATCCTTTAAACAGTAAGTTTAAGTAGGCTACCCAGTGTGTCAAACGTAGTGGGATTTGGACGCGTGCAGGTCAGGTTGTCTGTGGGCCTATATGAAACTTAATTTTAGGAATACATATTTATTGACGGCTACACTGAGGAACACAACTCATTGTAGCGCAAATTAAAACTTCCAAATTTATGCTTTGTCTTTATGCTTGTTCCGCGGTCTGATACTTGCACTTCGCAGTAGGCGACATCGGTGCATAGTAGCAGTGAGTTATTCTTCAGATGCGCTTCAATTCTGCAAATACATTAGACGTTATATGCATCTAAATTACGTATAAATGTGTTCATTTGGTCAAGATAATCCAAGAACTCTCGTACCTTCGGAGTTTGGCTAGACGACGGGCGTACTTCTGCTTTCTGCGCGCGCAGATGAGGTTTCAAAGAATGTTTGACAAAATAATTAAATAAAAAAAACAATAAAAATAATAAAATAAATCTCCTCAAATATTCTGCTAAATTTGACTTTGACACGTGACGCATTTTAACATTTACCATTTGTGCTAATATATAACACTCAGTGTTTCATGTTTGCTCCCCGAAACTTGCAAACATCATAAATGCGTATTTTCCCTGGTTAGACAGGAAAAGAGTAAGCTACAATTCGCCGGTCCCAGTGGGTGTCCACATGCGGTACCAATGTAAAATGACCTCAAAGGACGTTTTGCCCCATATACGTTTTTAAGTGTTTTAATTTATTTCACAAACGCTGTTTAGAGTGATTCTAGCTCTTAGGCAAAATATGCGATTCCTCACAAAGCCCTTTCGTATTTGCGATACAGAAACCACAGCCTACTCAGAGCACAATTTCAATTTGACCCACGGCCTGCGCTTTACGCTGCAGACAACCTTCATGGGCGTTTGACGTGCCTTTGCTTTAGGCCGCAATACGGGAACAGCCAATCCTCACCTTGCTCTGCGGTATATTGCAGTTGGACTTGTTTTCTGTTCGTGCTCGGTATTAAAACGTATTATTCACTAGTTTGACGCTCTACCTATTTCACTCAAGCCGTTGTTAAGATACGCACTGCACTGTAATGTATTATGTAACAATCACAGTCACTCAGTTTTTCCTATAGGCCTATTTCTCTTTCTATGCTCGTTGCAAATACCCCCGGTAACTGCGGCCTACCCTGTATTTGTGTTAGAATACTAATACTGTCCTCGTTTATATTAACTGTACTTATTTTTTCATAGCTCTGTTGTATCCATATTAAATTGCCCCTAGTTACATGCTACTGCAATCAGTGTTGACAGCAGATATGTTATTTAAAAGGTTCCCTCCTACTGCGTTTCCGCATTTTCATCTGGCTAAAATAAATTCAGTAACCACTCAAAACGTAGCTTTCGACGGTATTTGAGCTGTCAGATGAACCGAATAGCTACGTGCAGTAGAAAATATGTAGGCTACATTTCGAAGGTTGCGTTTTTCCTGCTGCAGGATATTGAAATACTGCGCAAAGAGGTACAGGGTCCCAGGTGAGATAAAAAAAAACATACACAACAGTTAACATTTGTTATTTGTAGCTATCAAGAATCCAGTACAATGATGACAGAATACGCTTCTCTCCCTCCAAATGCGGCATACAGCCTACGCATCGACGATATTTCCCCCACTCTCTTGGCATTCACCGCGTGCCTTAATTGTATGGACATTTAAATCAAGGTCCGCTGTGAACACGAAGAGCTCGAGTCCCGTTTCTGTCTGTTCTCCGTCTCGTCCCGTACCGAGAAACAACAGCACCTGCCCGACGGGATGCTGCGCGCCTGACAACGGCAACTGCGGCCTTTTCAGGAAAATCTCTTGCATAACATGTCTACGTCCTCCTCCGCGCGGCGCAGCATCAGTATCCCAACAGAAATTCACAGACTGATGCAAAAGGACATTCATGTCAGTTCAAGACACAAACAGTATATTCAAAATTACAGTAGGCTATTTTACAAATTGTCCTCGACAAAGGTGTTAAAAATCCACCAAAATAATAATAAAAACACCACATAAATTGACGTCATCTAATTTTATATTACCTATTGAAAACCACGGGATCAGCTTGTTTCGCATCCTCTGCGCGGTGTGAAAACCTCGATCCTGCGGTGCGACGAAACGTCCGCGCGGCTGTAGTAGCAGCTACCAGAATACCTTCCTGGCTTTCTGCAGCCAGTGCTTACTCAACTCCTGAATGATGCAAAAAAAAGGAGGGGGGGGGGGGGGGGTGCCCATCTGGCCTGTCCTCAGATTTGGCAGGTCTTGCATAGGATAAAATGCTAATGCTAAAATGCTAATGACCTAGATAGCTCGTGCAACATGCAGCAGAGGTAAGAGAAAGGAGCGACTGCTGGGCTTCGCTGCAGAAGCGTCCCTCTGTTCGTGCGCGTGGGTGTGAGCGTGTCAAAGTGGTGAGGGCTGTAGAAAGCCCTGCATCACAAGAGGACCTTTCTCATGATAAAGAAAACGTCCTGTCATTTCGAATAATTCAGGATATCGCCATACTTTCACAGCAAACCGACTTCGCTTTCATCGCCAGATCCACGGAAGCTGGCGTCATTACGGCATCGATCCAGCATCGTTCTCTCGTAAATAGCAGAAACAAAGCTTGCACGGCCGCATAGGGGTATACCAATCAGTTGCATGCACAGTGCACAGACCATTTCAGTATAATAACAGAATCCTTTATAGACATTTGAAATGCCTCAAACATTCCTCCTATTTTGAAATTAGTCTATCATTGCATTAGTCTATCAATTACTAAATCATTTACCAGCAGTAAAAATAGCACGAGACATTACATGAGACGAAAACACATTTGTCTTTGCCACACGTAGTACAGGGGAACAACTTACAGATTTGCCTGTCCAGTTGTTTTGTGCTATCAGTAATCACTGCCTCGAATCAGAACCTGACGGTACGTAGCTACATCCGGCTATAATATCCCAGACAATGAGGAGCGCAAAAAACTCCATCCACAGAAACCGCGCCTGCCACAATGAGTATCCTGCATTTCAGAGAAACATAACATGGACTCCAAATATTACAGCCAAATATTAAAGACATTAAAAACATAAACCATTTTATTTTTCACCTTTTTAAGACCTAACGCCGCCCTTCCGAGTAAAACCAATTAAGGAAAAAAACGCTATCAAAAAAAGAAAGAAAACAAAGCAAAGAGATGAACAGCAATTTACACTCTGGATGAGTTGCCATGTGTAAAACGTTTGGTGTAAACCGATCTCTGGAAGAGAGGGGGAGAGCACTCCGCTTTTTCATAAACCCTGCCTGGTATTTTTCACAGCTCTCCCACTATAATTTCTTGCTCCCTCGTTTGCTTTAATTATTCAGAGGGGAGCAGTCACATCTACCGGTTTACCAATTGCTTAACTAAACGTAAATGCGGATTTGCAATAACGCTGCTCTGAAATGGGACAATCCAGTTTTCTTGCCTCCCCCTCCGTTCTAGCACAATTGCAGCGTCGTGAAACCACACCACACAAAAATATCGCAAAAGCGGATTACCGAATACTTTAACCCGTGTAACCTTGGGCGGGATTGAGGCCCGATGCTTCTGTACACAGATACTTCAGATTATCAATAAAATGTAAAATGAGCAGGCTAAATTATGGACAATGGCAAAACCCAATAGGCCTGATAATATCGTGGCTAACCGTAGCCAAAGATTCGGCGTTACACTGTGTTGCACATTCATTTCAGCACTCATGACATTAAAATATTTTGCTAACACGTTTAGAAATAACCTTCACAAAATATTGGGAATTCAAATGTGTCGAAATCCTCCACGCCATATGGCCCGTCATCTGCGCGTGCATAACCACCCCCCTGTCCCCCCAGCTGACGTGCTTTGATTTACGATCGGACGCTGTCTATTTCAATTTCGTCGCAGCTTAAATTGCATATGAGCGTAGGGGTAATGAATAATAAAAAAAAGAGCCGAGCTTTTGAACACACCACCATTTCGAACCGTTGTCCAATCTAACCGTGCAGAGCCGGAGCGACACGCGTTAGAATTCATTTGGAGTCGAGGGAACGGAAGGCTGTGCCACTCCGTCATATCTGACACAACCGCTCGCGTTTTCATGCGGCCTGCAAACCCATAACACGCCGTGTCGATTATGACAAAAGTAATGCTACCAATAAAATTCCTTGTCATATTTCACAGCAAGACGACATTAGAATTAGAGCCAACCCGTAAGGATTCATCCAGGATAATTTGACTCAGAATAAATGCGCACAATTTAAACAATTAAACTGTATAATTTGTATGGTGTTCGTTTGAGCGTGGCGTTCTCCTTGTTATTTAAAACGGTTCAGAAGTAGACATAAAAATAAACCTTGTACTGTTTGTATGAGTGCATACATTGCCACCTTTTTGCCTGTGATATGTTTAATTCTACGAAGCCGCCAGACGATTTTTCACTCGGCTTGCGCTTGATTCGGGGTCAGCTGAGGTCACCTTATCCCCTCCTTTGCCGCAGTGGATACAAAGCGAGTCGTCTGCCGAACGCGTGTCTCCTATAAACGCATTCGACACGCAGTGGTCTCCAGATGGCTGGTCTATGGATAAGGCAAGCGTTCTAATCGACTTTTTTGTTCCGACCGGTATTAATGAGCAATGGATGGGCCTCTCAGATTCAGATGTCTTTTTCAGCACACAAAGATAGTAGTCTAAAGTAATATTTAAATTAGAATAAATATGACATCACAGTTGTTCATGAGGACAGTGTCTTGACTTGATAATTGGTTCAGATATCTAAGACTATGGTTAAATCTTTTGACGTTTGTTTGAAAGGGATTCCAAACCCACAGCCACAACCCTAAAAGATGTTGCTACCGCAAACCTCAAGATTGTCAAGTGAAAATGCTAACGACTTTTAGCACAGGTTAAAAATTATGAGGAATATTGTTGAATGAATAAATGCAGGCAAACATTTACACATTAACCCTATTTAAAATATCACATTATGAACATCTAGAGAGAGCACTGTGGCATTTACCATACTGGCCTTAACTGGACAGATTGACAACTGTGATGTTCACAGACATTTCTTATCCATGGCCAATGGATGTGCCAAATATGAATGAATTAAAGAATGAATGAATGAGTGTAGTGTAATAAGGTATTGACATGTGTGAAAAACCTGTTTGGCAGCCATAACAGGCACAGTTTATGACGTAGAGTAATGAACATAAACACAGAGTACAGGTAATATGCTGAACCTGCGTGAAGAAGTTATTTTAAGGGTAGGAAGTGATTTTGGTTCATGTGGCCAGCGGGGTCTTTGGGCTGTGGGAGTTCAGTGGAATATGCCCATATCTGAGAAGCATCAATGCTTCACTACCCATGAGAGCGTTCTCCCAGTCAAGACGGTAACAGGACCATCGACACCCATGCAAGTGAACAACACAGCAGGCCACCGCCAAAAGCGTGTGCGCACACCGAGTACGGGACAGAGCGAAAACGAAGGACACCCCTCCCGCCTCCGGAATATATCCTTCCCTCCCAGGGAGAGGGTTTTCTCCGATATCTGTGGGAGATTAACAACAGAAACCTTAAAATGTAGCATTTCTTACATTTGCTGTTGATGTTGAACAACAAAATCAATTTTACATACAGGAGATTTTTCATTTGCACTACATACCTTTTGAACAATGATATACATTTATAGTCTCCTTGTTTTTGAAGGTATTCATAAAACAGTTTAATACAGTAGGATTATGGCCTATTTCCTGTTCATCTTAGTACAGCAAGCTCATGATAGCAATAAGATGCACAGGAAGCTATGTTTAAGCACAAAGTTATAGCACGACAACCTAAATGAATTCCCTCCAATTTATGTCAACCTTCCCTGCTTTTTATTCCCTAACGAAGATGGATGACTGATGGCTTTTACTTATTTAGATAACAAAGATCTGATGAAGATCTGTGGTTCTGATTTCCACAAAAGCACACATAATGGTGAAGTTATGACACAGATTCAGGTTGGGCTTTCATTAGATGTTTTTTTTGCACAAAACAAGTGATTGAATAATCTGTCATCTCATGGTCACTCAGTCATTCCACTGAGGGCATCTTACTCAGTGTGAGACCAGGACTTACTGTGGGATGGTACTGTGGTGGAGCGGGGTCTTTAACAGGAAGCCCCTGCTGGGCATTGCTGCCATGAGAAAGGCACTTAAACCTTCATAAATATAGAAGTGGTAAATAAATTCTGCTTTATTAATGGATAATGGATGTAAACTGTACACAGAGTAGGTTGCATTTGGAAGATGAGTTAGAAGATGGATTTTGTATAAACATCCATGTGCTTTGGAGAGTGTGAAAACTGAAGAAAGATGGTGCTGAGACAACTTTGAAAAGACATTAGTCTGAAGTTGCGTATTGGTCATTATAATGTGCGTGCCCAGGTCTAAAAGGAGAAAAACATGAAAAAACATCACTGAAAAGCATGAAAAATAATAGCTTCATATAGATCAACAGAACTACATCTACACCTTATCTCCTTTTATGGAGATGACATAGGGTAATTTTTTTTTTTGGCCTTTAAAATTTTCTTTGACACAATACACATGCTCCAGGAGTGAAGATTATATTAAGTGAGAAATGCATCGCAAGCGGAATTGACAGCCAATGATCTTTGCCAGTGCTGAGTGTTTGTTATTCCGCATACCCTCTTGAAACAGTTATGTACCTGCCAGGAAGATGTCTGAACTAGTTTGGGAGGGGGACAGTAGGTAGTTGGCATGGTAACTGCGGGCACTGAGATACCCTTTAGAATAAAGGTGAAATCTTGGCACGTGATGAACTGTTCATTGGACTGCAGACGGGGTCTCTGCGAACATGCACAGGAGGCAGGCAGGAAGTGAGCATCGGCAGAGAGAGGAAGTCCTGGCCGCTGGGCGCGGGTGAGGAGAGGGAGAGAGGACAGGGGGATGCAGGCAGCCGCACGTGCACGGGTACATCTGGGTGGGTGTAGAAACGCGAGAGGGGTGCGGGCGGTGGCTTTGTGCCAGGGAGTTGTGAGGGTGGGGGGGGGGGTGCTGGACAGAAATTTATTGTTGCTTTATTTTGATCGGGTCGGCTGATCTGGCCGCTTTTGTTTTGGAGGGGGACAGAGGCTGGAGCCATGCCAGGCTGTGTAGGGAGAGTGCCATGCTGGGAGAAAGAGACAGAAAGAGAAAGACTGGAGAGAGAGAGAGAGAGAGAGAGAGAGAGAAAGGCAGAAAGAAAGACGGAACGAGAGAGAAACAGAAAAAGGAAGAGAAAAGAGAGAGGTACAGAGGAGGGAAAAGACAGGACGATTCTGGGCTTGGTTCTGTCGAAGCTTTCTTTGTCTGTTTGGTTGGTTTTGCTGTAAGGAAATTACACAGGGCACCAGCGGAAAAGAGCTCTGATACAATCCCAGAAAAAAAAAGAGTAAAAGCCGCTTGGAAACATTTGGACGGGGACCAGATGGAAATGACTGTGGTAAACGAGTGTCTTTTTAACCAATGATTTGAACAAAATCATATTGCTTTCAAGCCTAGACATGAAGTGTTGTATTTAGAATACACTTCACTCTGTCTGAGTGCGTTTTGTAACACAAACGGGAACGTCTTTAACTTTGCAGTTTTTCAAGACCGAGGGACGCCTCATGGACAAAGAAACAAAGAAAACAGTTTTTAGCTTTTGTCTGTTGGGCCTCTCGCCCTGGCTTGGAGGATCTGGATCCATGTGCCTTATTTTGACTCCCTGAAGTTCAGTAATCAAAACTATTAAAGCGCTTGCAGGACTTCTTCCTACTAAAGGGTGAAACCAGCTGCTCGATCCACCACAAGGACTGGGAAGGCTTTGGTAAGACCTTCAGGCACTGAAAAATGCTTGCTGTCATCAGAAAGGGGAGCAGGGAAGACTGATAAAAAAAAATAAAATTCTCCTGTATGCAACTTTACATTCCACCCCTTCCTATGGTGCAGCAATTATGAAGACTCAACACAAACTTGTCACTGAAAAAGGCAAAGGCGTTGTGTTGTCCAGTCGTTACATGGGCTGTGGACCCCGTTCAGTTTTTTTGGGAGTGAATTTGTTCCCCTTTTTGTCCTCTCACAGGGCAAGGGCTGGAGCTGGGGAGGCATGATCGTTCCTCTGACCAAACCTTACGACCTTTCAAAGAGAAGCTTGTTTTTTTTTTGTCGTAAAGGTTTGTGCTAAGTTTCTTGTGAAGACCTCTCACTTGAAGCAGAAGCTACTTTCCTGTATCTCCTCTGAGGTGAGAAAGGGACCGATAGCTGCATAGTGATTTGCATATGGTGTTGTTGACTCTCGTTTCTCAGGATGTTGAGCGTTCGTTTGTAAATGCTTTTGTTTAAGAGATGGATTGGTGCTTATTAGGTTGAATGGGGGACAGTGTGTTGGAGGCATTCAGGGGAGTGTGGCACTCTTGGGCTCTGGCTTTCTGTCCTGGCATGTGTGTGGCACAGTAGTTAGGGAAATTGACTTGGAATGTGACGGCTGTCGGTTCAAATCCTGTAGCTTTAGTTCTAGACCATTAATTGATTATTTGGAGCTGAAAAAAGGGCAGACCGTGGTGCACGTTTGCCCAATACCTCTATTGCTGTGCAGAGATCGGTAGCTCTTCACAAACTTGCTGACGTCTGAGGCCATTTCAGCTGCCACCGTGCAGACAAAAAGCACATTTTGCCAGAAGTGGCTGTTTGTAGTTTTCCGCAGGGCTGATAATCCAACAGTGCTTGTGTTTTTCTTAAAACCACTAATGACGAGTAATCACAAGGCAAAGGCCTTCTTGATAGCATGCAGCTGCACTGAAATTGTGCACAAGAAAAGGCTAAGGAACAATTCATTTCCTACATCAAAATTCTACTGTCATCCAGTGTAGTGTCCGCATTGTTGCAACTTTACATTGCACCACTAAATATGCACATTTTTTTCAATTACGTGAACTTGTTTCAATTAGCTTGGCCTCTATTAAAACAAATAAAAGTTTATTTTTTTTCCTTTGGCTTTGAAGAATTTCACAGTTAATGTAAATTGGTTTAGTATTTCTTCCTTTATTATGCAGCTTTTTTTCATTTGTTGCATCTGAAAGTTAGTGACAAAGAGCACTGCATCTGGATTGAATTCAGGCCTTCAGCCATGTTTGCCTATTCTTCTTGTCCTTGCTAAAATCTGATGAGCGTAAAGGCAAGCATAATCCCTAAATCTACCATATGTTATGTGGTCCTGATGTGCTTTCAGAGCACAGTCACTTGATAATAGTACAAGAGGTGATGTGGCTGGGGCATCACAAATTTCGGAATCGCTCTGCAGGTGAAAAATACTTCCTCCTGCTACAATCCAACAAGCAGTTCAGTGTCACACGGTCAGTTTCCATCAGCTGCAGACTGCTGGGCCCTGTGACATTAACAGTGTCTGCTAAATGAATGCAGTGTAATGTAATGTAATGCAATGTAATGTAACAGGAGTCAGAGAATGGCTGCTGATGTGACTACTTGGACATGGCAAACTGCACAGAACATTTACAATGTAAATATTAAAACTGTTTACATTTACTGGGGCATAGGATCGGTGTATTAGGGAAGAGGTTTTTTTGGAGTGTGTAAAGCTCTGTCCGTGTAACTTTGAGGAATATTTTTGTTTTTCACCAAATGAATCCCTGACTCTTTCCTCCCTCTCCCTCTCCCCCGCCCCCACCCCCCCAACCCCCGTCGGCCACTCTGATTGGTTGAATTAACTCTGCAGCCTTCTGCTGTGAATAATTACTTTTGATCCAATGCGGATTCTGCCCTCTCTCTCTCTCTTTCTCTCTCTCTCTACTTTTAACACCCTGTCCCCATCCAATCCACCTCCCTTTCACACACACACACACACACACACACACACACACACACACACACACACACACACACACACACACATGCACACACATACATACACACATACACATACACACGCACGCACACATGCATGCATGCACACACACACACATACACACACACGCACGCATGCACACATGCGCGCACACACACACGCACGCACGCACGCACACACACACTCACGTTGACTGCAGAGTTTATTTGAATGTGGGTGATGCCCTCAGCAGCCAGTCGAGCAGCAGGATGCAGGTTTGTTTGGGAGGCAGTCTGTCTGAACCATCCTGGTGTAGCGTTGGTTGCACTGCTCTGACACCAGCTGGCGGGACCCATTTAAACTCTTAACTGTCACTCACGTCATGGCCATCCCTGATAGGTTAGCTCTCTGGGCATGTGCTTTGTGCTGCTTTATTTCTGTTCTTACACTACGCCATGTTTTGCTTTAATATTAATAGCCAGTGTTAGCTGGCCATGACTCCAAGGTAGCCAGCTACCAATAGAAGTTTGTGCAGGGAGCTGCAAACCTTTTCAGTACCTGATTTCACATGTAGCACTGGACTCTGAGGGCTGTGGTTTGGAAGGGAAGGGACTCTGTCTTAATCCACCACATATACACTAAGGGAGGGGAATGATGAGACAACTGTCCTATAAAATGTGGGGCGTTAAACTGAGGGGTGACTTTGTGTAGAGGCTTTGCCAGGACGCTAACTTTAGCGCTGACACTATCTGAGATGCTAACTTTGGTGCTGGTGCTACTTTCTTGCTGCACCCCAAGCCTCTCTGTCCTTTTTTAACCCTGCTAACTCCCTGCATCTGCTCGCCTCATGTTTTAAACATGTACCTGCAGTGCGCAGATCTGAAAATTCAAAGCAAGGAGTGTCAGACTCGGTTCCCCAAGGGCTGCTTTCAGCTTCAGTTGCCTAGCCTTAATTTTAATTGAAGAAGTGTCGGGCCCTGTACTCTTAATATAAACTGTAAATCTAAACACGCAATGTACTACTTGGACCAATTAAGCTGGCTAGAGAATGAACAAAAGACACAGTGAAAAATAACGTGCACTACATTGTTAGTTACTGTTTTTAATAACTACCCTCTTTCATCAGCTGATCAGCTGGGCGTAAGACCTACATACCTTTGTGAAGAAGCCTGTCTCTTAGGTGTATCACTCAGCAACAGTGCAAGGTGATTTTACTTCACCGGAAATGGGCAGTCGCCAATCTCTAGCCAGAAAGAGTCACTGTGGTGTCGGGCATACTCTTGACAGGGAGAAGAGTTGTACCCTTGCTGTATCCTTGAGCCAGGGGGACTCTAAAGCAGTCTTTAATTTGTTAAATTCTGTGCTACATAATTTAGGCTGAGCACAGCTGTTTCTTAGGTGTCATTAAGAGACCTGAGGACAGAACCTCACTGGCAAAATAATGCCTGTGCAGGAATACTGTACCTCAGCGTTGCGATAATTCATTCGTTGGTGATGAACTTGTGCGGTCACTAGGCTTCATGTAATGTCTGCTCAGACGCCTGCCAGCTTAAGCCTTAACAAGCGCAGGAGTCTATGAACAGCAGCCAGATGGACTGTGGGTTAATCAGCGGAGTGGAAAGGCAGCACAACGATTGCTTACAGCCATTGAATTGATATCAGTGCATTTCTGCAGGCAAACTTTGGTGTGGGCGACATGACTGGGCGGAAATTGCTTGACTCTATAAAGAAATTGCGCAGCCCTGAGTGGTTGCACAAGAGGAAAGAGTCACATGGCAACAGTGAGGGCAGTACATGAACTGTAACTGAGTGCGACTGTGTTTTTATGAACCTGGTGAACCTGGTAGGTGCGGGAGGCACGTTTCGTGATGCTCTCCCCAGAATAAACGTCAGCTGCTCTGGAAAATGAGAACAAATGAGTGGTGTTTTGTTTTCAAGATGCCGATTTGAAACCAAGGTTCGATGGAAACCGAAAAGGTGACGCGCATGTTTGGCCTGCAAATAGTCACAGTTGACGGAATAAGCCACTTCCTTCACTGTGACTTCGTACTTGACCCTGCATTACTGTCACGGCTTCAGAAGAAGAAAAAAATGATGCAACTGTTCAGATTTTCTGGTCTCCTGTGATTCACATCTCTGTTCCTGTGGAGGAAAGCAAGTTTTTTTTGTCTTGTTTGGGGTTTCTATATTTCTGTTTGAGATTCAAACAGAAATATAGAAAACATGCTGGCTTCCTTGACTGAATAGGCGGTTCAGAAGCCTGGACAATGTGAGGTCAGTGTGCAGGCCGGAAGGTGAGGTGAATCTGTCCCTGGCAGTTTTATCGAGGTTTTGTTCACAATTTCCATTTCCTCTCTCAGAAGAGTTAAAAGTAGACCGTCCTTTTTAGTGAGGCCTTTCTTTGGCTCTGCAGTCCCACACACCCCATCATTTAGCACTGCCACTGATTCACGGCGCCTCAAAATACTCGAAACGAACTTTTCTCATTTTTATTTCTCACCTGTGATAAAGGCGCCAAGACGGAGGCTTAAACGCCGCGGCCTCAGGTTTGATGTTTACCGTTCCATTTACAGGATTCTGTTAGCGCCGAAAATTGTGACAAATGAATCACCACGGGTAGCATGCTGAAATAATACGATGTGCTGCATTCTGGGTTACGCAACACAAGCGTGACAAACATCTTGGGATGCAGCTGCCTCTCGGTTCCAGCACCATTTTCTTTTAAACTGCATTAGAGAACACCGGGGCTATTTTTGGAGAAGCACAATAATGGTTTGAAACATAATCTGATCATCAATCAAAAAGTGTTTTGTACCTGCTATAGACATGAAATGGATAATTTGTATATGAAAATAATCCCCTAAAAATACCTATTCCTTATTTTGGATTTTCTGTCACATTGTATTGCTTTTTCATAAAGGTCAGTCTGGTCTGTAATGTGCGATTCCTCAGACAGTTCTTATCATGTACTAGAATGCACAAATAAATGCGCGAGAAAAGAGAACAAAGCATTGTTATTTTTAAGGAGTCACATATGCAAGAGCACTGTGATCACCTCTGAGTAACATGTTATATTGTGAGATAGTGGAACCAAATTATGTTCCGTGTGACACAGACAACAGCGGCCAATCAGGTGAAGCTGAGGGGAATGGAATGATGTCAGGAAAATGGCAGACAGGCTACCTCACAAAAGAATCAGAGAATCAAAGAGCTTCCCTTGGCAAAATGTCTGTGTTTTATTCACCTGCGGCTTGAAGCATTTTATCTGATCACCAGCTCTCTGCGGCATGTATATCTGGCTTGCCTGCATGGAAAACTGCATGTTTGCTAGAAAGCTGGCCTTCAAGCATGAGTGCCAATCCTGTATGACCTTGCGAAAGAAAATACTGCCACATACCCTTTGTTCTGGGGAAACATACTGTATAACTGGCAGTTTATATATGAATGTGTGTGTGCGTGTGTGTGTGTGTGGATGTGTGTGTTTATATATAACACAATATATACACAATTAGTTGCAAAGAGTTTTCGTTAAAGGGAGTTGATGGATTTTCCTATCATTACATACAGTCTCCTGGGCATTTCAGAAACTCAAATCTACAATTAAAGGGAGTCAGGCAATTTTCTGTTCATTTGTTGCAGAGCAGGTTTTATTGTGTGTCTAAGCGATATTTTTAAACCTTCGTCCCTTTCTCTCCCTAAGGGGTATGTAATTTGTTCTGTCCCCGTCTGGACCGTATCCTTTCAGGCCTTCAGTGTTTTTGCAAAGTTTTTGCAAGTTTTCTGACTGTGCAAGATTTTAATGAGGTCTGTGGGAAGGTGTGCTCTTTTCAGCAGTGGAAAATGAGTTGTCATTGCTTGTATAAATTGTTTTTACATTTTTCTCTCTTTTTTTTGCTTGAGTATGGGGGTGTTTTGTCTGATTTGTGTGATCTCTTGGCAGGGTGGTTGAATCATTTCCTGTAACAGCACTGTTCTGACTTGTTTTGGATAAAGAAAGTTGGATTTAAATTTTTTTTTTAATTCTAGATCTCTCCCTCTGTCTTTCACATCAAATCCAAATAAGGCTGATCACCTTAGCGAAGCTGTTATTCCCCCGGGGTAACGCCGCACAGAAAGCCAAATGTTATCAAGCGCACGCCCCTGCATATTTTGCTCCGCCATGACACTTGACTCATTCATCTCTCCTTCCTTTATTTAACCAAGTGCTGGGAGGTCAGAGGCCGTCCGCTCGCGCGTCCCTGGGCCAAAGGGCACGGCCCGGGGGGTTGGTTGGTTGGTCCCCCAGCGGAGGGGGGTGGGGACAGTTCTCCCAGCGGACGGTGGGGGTGGGGCCCCAGCAGAATGGGCCGCAGGGACAGCTCCGCCCCCCTCTCTGTCCCCACCCATCCATCACCACAGTGTGAGCTCTGCTGACATGCACGGCTGCCTCTTCACAGTCACATATTCAGGGCGCTGTGCCGTTCCGCTTCTCACCGGCCAGGCCACATCTCACGGCGCACAGAGACGGGACACGGCTTTGCCACTGTGCAGCCAAAATCCGAGTATCGAGGATTAAGGGATTTTTTTTTACTATTTCATACTTAAAGCCCATTCAAGATAAATGTTGTGATCTGGAATGATAATATAACAGTGGGGTGGCAGTATGGCGTAGTGGTAAAGGTTGCTGGTTTGATTCCCTGCTGGGACACTGCTCCTATACACTTTTGCAAGGTACTTAACCCACAATCGCCTCAGTAAATATCCAGCTGTACAAATGGATAGCGTTTAAAAGTTGTACGCTATGAAAGTCACTCTGGATAAGAGCTAAATGACAATGATGTAATGTTAAGTAATATGAACGGCGATCATGGTTGTGGTTCAGAAAGAAAGTTAAGAAAGATAAGCAATAAAATAATGCTGATGCTGATGATGGCTGTGAAGATGATCCTGGTGATCAGTAGGGACATGAACTGGTATGTGTATTTTACCGTAGCCCACACCGCACATTGCGAGTGAATTGATTTTTGTTTGGCTGATTTCCTCAGCGATGAGGCAGCGTCTCTCTTCGTCCCGGCAGGACCGGTGTTGCAGAAGAGCGGGGGCTCTCCAATCAGCTGGAGCCAGGCGTTAATGATGCGCACTCATTTATCACTGTCAGCCGAACCGTCCAGGAGAGCCAGGGGGGAGGGGGGGGGGGGGGGGGGGGGGAGTGAGCAGCAGCCCGGCCCCTGAGCTTGTCTGCTGGGTGTTTGTGCGGTGCGACTCCCAGGCCTGCGGGCCTACCGGTCTGCACCTGGGAGTGGGGAGCGGGGTCGATTGCCAAAGATAGCGTATCGCCCCAAACACCACGCCACGCTACCCAGTACTCTCACAGCCGCAGCTCCCAGCTCACTGAACACAAATAATAAATTTACACATGCTTTATGGTGGCAGTAGCTTGCTCGAAGGAAACCTAAATCTGTTCCCTCTCATGTATACGCGTCTTACTTACATATTTGGTTGTGTATATCTAATTAGGGCTTGCAGTCCATTTAAAGTTTTAAGGAAAAAGTGTAATAAGCGTTTGAAAGTGAGATAGAGGGGAAGGGCTCAGTTGGATGTACCAAGTTCTCATCAGCTAATGACTATAACATTGCTTATTCCTAAACCTGTGGTTCAGCCAATCAAACACTTTCTCTGGGTTTTATTTCTTGCAGAACTTTCCTAGGCACTTTGCGAGCTGCATCACAATCACATCTGATCAAGCTAACACCCAGATTTGGGAGGTGAGTTATCACTAAGTCAGAGGCTACAGTTCCTCTCCCACCTAAAGCTGTCTGTCAGAGTCTGACACTGTGTCTGATTCTGGCATATCGAATGGCCAGAGTGTGGCCTCAGTGCTCGTTTGGGTTGTAGATGTTTGTTTGTGGCAGTTGAATCATTCTCAGAGTGACTCACTGGCATCTCCTGGCTCTGTCTGATCTAGTGAGGGAGCGATTTTTTTCGCATGCTGTAAAACGTCACCGTGCATGAAGATTGCTTTCCTTCGACACCTGTCCCATTTTAAAAAGGTAACATCGGGATGCAGACAACACAACGGGAACACGTGACTGAATGAATGGATGAATGAATGAATGAATGAATGAATGAATGAAACAATGGTTTAAACAGATTTTTTGACTGACACCATTACACACCATGTTTGAACTCATTTTCTTAAAACCCAGATGAGAAGTCAATGGGCACAAAAATGGTTTATCAGAGCTGAGATCAGAGCAGGATCTGTGAGTGGAATCCAGCTCTGGATTCTGCATTGGCATCGAAGTGTCATGAGCTCAGACGAGGCTGTTTCCCACAGTCCTTCCCAGAGAGGCGAGCTGCACGTCTTCTTTCCAGATCTTCATTTCCTGCGCTGACTCGTTGCCTTCCTCTGCCGACGGTCACATTTGCACAGTTTATGAGCCTGGGAGGGGGCTGGGTGTGTTCATCCATGTTCTGCCATTGTTTTTCCATAGAGCTGTGGAAATTAATGACGGTGGAAAGGGTTTCACACCCTAGCATTTTTACCCTGCATGAAGTGACTGGGTCACATGAACTGTGCTCTTGCTGAAATGCATGGTGTTTCGCCATGGTGCACAAACACCTCTGCATTGTAATAATAGCAATTTAAATAAATGTGCAGGCTGTGTGTATTGGAACAGGTTATTTTCAAGGACGGGTGAGGCAGTGGATGGCATATTAGCAAGTTAGCTGGGTTATCAGTGTGTTGTTATTAGAGGTCATGTTAGTATCATAAGTTTCTTGCAAATGTAAGTTAGCAGTAACAGCTCTTGAATGCAGGTGTGAGCTTCAATACATGAGAATACTGGGTTAGACTGAGATTCATTTGAATCCATTTGACCTTTGACCCTCTTTTCCATTGTAGTGGTGGTGATGACATCATCTCCCTGAGAGAGTTGAATTGTTTTCCTTACAGTGAAGACCTATAAGATTCACAGCTGACTCACATCCTCACCATGGCGGTTAACATATATGGACGCACATTCAGTTAGCAGAGATCACCTTGAGTGCAACCCAGATAACTGGACTTCACTATGAAGGTGTGCTCCCCGGCTCCCTCTTCTGGCTGAACCAAAGAAGGCCCCCCCTATTGTCTGCTCCCTCTCCTCCACACCTTCCACCCCCACCCCCTTCACCCTCCCCAGGAGACATCTGCGCTGCACCAGAGAGGAGCAGCAGGCCCCGTCTCCATAGAAACAGCGCAGAACTCCCCAGATTGGGCAGCCGCCTGAATCAAAAGACGTCTGGGGTCGGAGGTCGAGTCTAACGTACCGCCGTGCTACTGTTGTGATCAGCTGTTCCCCCCCTACACACACCACCGCTTATTGAAATGGATGTCAGAAGGCAAGGGTTAATCAAGGTCGCGGTGACTGGCAGCTGGGTCTGTTATCAGATGGGGGGGGGGGGGGGGGGGGGAGGTGGTTACCAGGGCTGGGGGTGAATTGGGGGAGGCGGGGGGTTGAGAGCAAAAAGTATGTCAAGCCAATAGAAAGATAAAGGTCCTCACAATTTTTTGGTTGGCCTTCAGCCTTTGTCAAGAGTCTCTTTCTACATATGAAGATGTTCCCTCATCCGTTAGAGCACAGAGGGCGCGTGCTTTCATAGGATACACATGAGGCTGGCTCAAAGCTAACTCTAAAGGAGACTGATGCTGCAGTGCTAGGTGTGGTTGTAGAGCTGTGGGCTGCTTAGCAAGACAGACAGTTTCAGACAGAGTCTGAGGCAGCGTGCAGTCCGAGGAACATCACCCACACAGCTCTGGGGCTGGCGGGGGCACCAGGCCGGAGGGCTCTTTGCTTGCTCGGGTTGCACTTTTTTTTCTATCACAGTTGAGAGACGTTCTTCTGCTGTCACATGGAGCAGGGACGGCTGCCACCCCTGGCTCCGCCCCCCTGGGAACAGAGGGTTGCCACGTCATTGCCATTGAGCCCCATCTGTTTGAAAATGGGCCTTTTTCATTTTTCATATTAATGAGTACTATTATGTGCTAATAAAGACAGACTGATGGAAAGACAGACAGCTGTACAGACAGACAGACAAACAGAAAGACAGATTAGTTAGACAGATTAACAAGTTAGTGCCAATAGGTCCCTTTATTTATGGTAAATATTCATTACATAATGTGAAAGTGTCTGCAGAAAGTGAGTGAAATTTTCCGACTATAACAGTGGATGTGCAATAAAACAGTCAATATAAGTTGTCTGCTGAATACAGATTTGAAGTCCAACTGGGCCCTGAGGGGAAGAACATCTGACATCATCACATCATAATGCAATTCCATTGTGCAATGCTTGTAACTGTAGACTGCGGGTTTGAATCCTAACGTGGGCACTGCTGTTAAACCTTTGAGTAAAATGCTCAGAACTGCTGCTATGAATATTTAAATGTAAATTGATAACACATTATGGGT